>NC_092497.1:73210462-73510462 GCF_047495875.1 Pithys albifrons albifrons | reverse complement strand
AGTTGTAGAGAGTGATAAGGTCTCTCCTGAGCCTTCTCTTCTCCAGGCTAAACAACCGCAGGTCCCTCAGCCTTTCCTGATAGGACTTGCGCTCAAGTCCTTTCACCAGCCTTGTTGCTATTCTCTGGATCTGCTCCAGTACCTCATATCTTTCCTGTACAGAGGGGCCCAGAACTGAACACAATACTCAAGGTGTGGCCTCACCAATGTAGAGTAAAGGGGAAGGATCACTTCCCTCGTCCCGCTGGCCACAGTATTCTTGATATAGGCCAGGATCCCATTGGCCTTCTTGGCCACCTGGGCACATTGCTGGCTCATGTTCAGCCTCCTGTCAATCCAAACCCCCAGGTCCCTTTCTGCCTGGCTGCTCTCCAGGCACTCTGCGCCCAGCCTGTAGCCCTGCATGGGGTTCTTGTGGCCAAAGTGCAGGACCCGGCACTTGGCCTTGTTAAACCTCATCCCATTGGAATCAGCCCATCCCTCTAGCCTATCAAGGTCCCTCTGCAGAGCCCTCCTGCCATCCAATAGGTCGACACTCCCTCCCAACTGGGTGTCATCTGCAAATTTGCTGATGATGGACTCAATCCCCTCATCTAAATCATCAGTAAAGATGTTAAACAAAGCTGGGCCCAACACAGACCCCTGGGGAACACCATTAGTGACTGGTTGCCAGCTGGACACAGCTCCATTCACCAGCACTGTCTGGGCCCAGCCATCCAGCCAGCTCTTAAACCCCACAGAGCATGTTTCTGTCCAAGCTGTGGGCTGCCACCTTTTCCAGAAGCATGTTATGGGAGACAGTGTCAAAGGCTCTTCTGAAGTCCAGATAGACCACATCCACATCCTTCTCCTCATCTAACAGGCAGGTCACCTGATCATAAAAGGAGATCAGGTTGGTCAGACAGGACCTGCCCTTCCTAAATCCATGCTGGCTGGGTCTGAGCCCTTGCCCATTCTGTAGGTGCTGTGTGATCACACTCAGGATGATCTGCTCCATAACCTTGCCAGGCATCAAAGTCAGGCTGACAGGCCTGTAGTTGCCCAGGTCCTCCTTGCAGCCCTGTTTGTGGAGTGGTGAGACATTTGCCACCTTCCAATCATCTGGGACCTCCCTAGAGAGCCAGGACTGTTGGTAGATGATGGAGAGTGTCTTGGCAAGCTCTTCTGCCAGCTCCCTCATCACCCTAGGGTGGATCCCATCTGATTCCATAGAGTTCTGAGGATCCAAGTGTTTTAGTAAATCACTAAGTGTATCGTCCTGGAATTTAGAGGGGTTATTCAGCTTCCTGTTATTGTCTATCAGCTCCAAAGGTCAGTTGTCCTGAGGGCCACCTGTCTTGCTGGTGAAAACTGAGGCAAAGTAGATGTTAAGTACCTCAGCCTTCTCCTTGTCCTGATTAACTATGTTCCCCCTCGAGACCAGCTAAGAATGGAGGTTTTCCTTGCCCCTCCTTTTGTTAGTGATGTATTTATAGAAGGGCTTTTTGTTGTCCCTAACAGAAGTAGCCAAATTGATTTCAAATTGGACTTTTGTCTCTCTAATTTTTTCCTACAAGACCTAACTAAGTCCCTAAACTCCTCATGAGTAACCAGCCTTTTCTTCAACAGTCAGTAAGCTCTCCTTTTTTCCTTGATTTTCTTCAGAATCTCCCTGTTCAAACAAGCTGGTCATCCTCCCTGTCATCTTGCCTTTCAGCACACTGGGACAGTCCGTTCTTGAGCACTCAAGACTTCCTTCTTGAAGTACGTCCATGCCTCCTGTACCCCCTTATTTTCAAGGATTGTTTTCCAGGGTGTGCTCCAAAACAGTCTTCTGAATAGGCTGAAATCTGCCCTCCGGAAGTCCAGTGTAGAAGTTTTATTGATGGTCCTCCTTGCATCCCTGAGTATTGAAAACTCTATTACTTTTACACAACTGAATATAAAATAAATTAATGCGGGCTTATCTTTTCCCTTTGCTTCTGATGAAAAGGTGCAATATTACAAAAGCATCAAAATTTACTTTGAATTTTTACAATATAGAGGGAGGTATGGTAGATTTTAAAATCAATGCTTTTCAAAAAATGTGCTTTTATTTCACATACCTGTGTTTCTATGCAGGCAAGGAAGTGCACTTTGTTGATTAACAGGATTATCGTTTTTTTCAGGTTGGAAAATCCTTCACATAGAACCTATCTATTTAAGCTGAAACAACAGCCAATATGCGAAGACAAGATGAAAACCTAGCAGAGGACTTTCTGGCTGAGCAGTAGGAATATTTTGAGAAATGAGAATTGCTGCTAGCTCTGATGCCTCACTGATTCAGCACTTCCAGCAGTCTCCTGCCACAGAGTCTCCAGTAGTTCAAAGAGAAACAAATGTGAGAAGCAGTGGCCGGAGAGAAAGACATAGGGAATTACACTGCTGCAAGGTTATAGAACAAGCTACCTTCTGGTCTCTCTATTTCTTCTTAATCTCTAAATTTTCACTGTTGGCTTCTCAATGGTAATTTTATTTTGATTTTTTTCTTTTTCTGGCTCAAAGGCCATTGCAGTGCTTTCCCCTGTAATTCCCTGTCTTTCCCTGCCCTGTTTACTGCTTTTTCCTCAGTCAGACTTTCCTTCCTCAAACTCATCCATATGCTCACTAGAAGGGGAAGAAGAAGGATCAGCCATTCCCATGCTGGTGATTCAGATGGATATTGATCACCAATACCTCCAGTACAGCTCTCTACCTAGGAAGTGCAGACTATGTGTAAAGAAAGGGGAAAGATGCTGTGAAAAGCACCAAAAGACCTTCCTGGCCTCTGACTTCTTCCTTTCACCATTTTGTGCTTTTTCTCTACCTTTTTTTTTTTATAACACAGCACACATGAAAATCTGTTATATGTTTTCAACTTTTGGGAATGAGGGTTAAACAGTCATAGGGCAACTGTGGCTCTGGGTATGCTCTGTGTGTGGAAGAGCCCTGGCTGTATGAGGCAACATTGCTTCCCCTCTCCTGCACAGCATCCAAGGGCTGAGCTAGACTGGGAAATATGGGGGAAAGATGATGGATTGCCACCTACATAGATCAAGGGTGTGCTGCTCCTACAAGGAGCACTTATTCATGGGAGGTAATGGCTGCACCAGGAAGTGGGTGTCACTGGGGAAGACTGGGCTTGGGCTAGAAAGGCTCTAGGAGCTCCAAAACTTGGAACAGAGGGTCATGCAAAGAGTTCTGACCAAAAGATTTGAGAGGTAAGGGGACAGGGAGGATTTCAGGTGTCTATGCTGGAAGTATGGTACAGGATTTGGAAAGCAAGAAATATGCATGATTCTGCATGCCACCTATTCGTGAGGTCACCCTTGTTGCAGCCAGTTTTATTACAAGCAGAAATATGTAGGGGAGGGAATGAAGGGCTGGATTTTGGACTAGCTCAGAAGTTGGAAGGAAATGAGAAAGAATATTTTTTTAAACTTTGATAGCTTAGGGAAACTCCTGGGGGAAGGAGAGAAAAGAAGCAAAAGTAAAATTGTAGCTCTCTGCTTGACTCTTACAGACAAACTTCTTGGAGGCGAGGGGTAATAGTTGAGAAAATTTGGCACTGAATAACCTTTCTTTGCTGTCTTTTATTCCTTCAAATTGAAAGACCAAAGAAGTATTTAGATACATGATTTCTCAAGTTGGAAGAGACACATAAAGATCAAGAATCACAGAATGGGTTAGGTTGTCAGGGTCCATCAGTGGAGTCATCTGGTCCAAACTCCCTGCTCAGTCAAGTTCATCGTAGAACATATGGCACAGGACTGTGTCCAGATGATTCTTTAATTTAATCTTCAGTGAGAGGGACTCCACAGTCTCTCTGGGCAATCTCTTCCAGTGGTCAGTCATCTGCACAGTAAGGAAGTTTTTACTCATATCCAGGTGGAACTTCCTGCATCAGTTTCTGCCCATTGCCTCTTGTCCTCTTGTTTGGTACCACCAAGAAGAGCCTAGCTCAATCCTCTTGACACCCTCCTTTCAGATACTTGTATACATTAATGAGACCCTCCTCCATTTGTCTTGGTCTTTCCTTGTAATTGAGGTGCTCAAGTCTCTTAATCATCTTCATAGCCCTCTGCTGGAACCGCTCTAAGAATTCATTCTCTCTCTCTTGTACTGAGGAGACCAGAACTGGCCACAGCTCTCCACATGTGGCAAGGCAGAGTAGAGTAGAGGGGTAGGATCACTTCCCTCAACTTGCTGGCAATGCTCTTCCTAAGGCACCCCAGGTTACCATTGGGCTTGTTGGCCACAAGGACACACTTGCTGGCTCATGGACAGCTTTTTGGCCACAAGGACCCCCAGGTCCTTCCCTGCAGAGCTGCTTTCCATCAGGTCAGTCCCCAGCCCGTACTGGGGCCTGGGGCAATTCTTATCTACTATCCTTTTATTTGCCTTTCTTGAATTTCAGACAGCTCCTCTCTCCCCATCTTTCCAATCTGTTGAGGTCCTGAAAGGCTGCACAGGTCTCTGGGGTATCAGCCACTCCTCCCAGCTTTGTGTCATCAGTGACCTTGCTGAGGAGGCATCTGCCCCTTCATCCAAGTCATTGATGAACAACTTAAACAACAGTGGACCCAATATTTACTCTTGGGGGACACCACTAGTGAGAGGCCTCCAACTAGACTCCATGCCACTGATCATGACCCTCTGGGAACTTCTGTTCAGCCAGTTCTTAATTCTACTCACTGTCTAATTATGCAGCCCATTTTTCCTGACTTTAACTATAAGGACGTCATGGAAGACAGTTTCAAAAGAACAATGAAGTCCAACTCACTGTTCCTTGTAGGATTACCTAAAATTAAACTATATATCTAAAACATTTAATGCTTGACAATGGAACTTGAGAAATCTGAGTAATTATCTAGGTGGTGTTGATAAACATACATAAATCTCAGCTTTCCAAGGTCTACATGAGAAAAACAAGATGTGTAAAAATTTTGACAGGCACAAGATTAAAATACAATTTGCACTAAGTGTTAAGTTATGACTGAAGACATCAAAGACTGCTCCTTATTTTTTAGGCTAAAAGCTATGATATATTTTCACAGAAGTCACTGATTACTTTTGTATAATGAAGTGCATCATAATTAAATTACCTAAATGTTGAATGCCTCTGTGCTAAAAAAAAGGAACATGGTAGACAAAAACATTCTTTGAGGAAAGTTACAACATTGTTAGAATGATATCTTTAGTTGAAATTGCTCTCTAAAATTAGTGTCTTATAAGTATTTAAAAAATAAAAAGAGTGTGAAACTTGTATGTTAGTGGCATATAAAATAGCTACATTTGATTATTATTATTTTTCAGTTAGGCTTGCATTTTCAAGCATGTGCCATTGTAAATATTATTTTTCTATATATTAAGTTATCATCACAGTCAAATCAATATACACATATTGCATATCCTTCAGGAGAAAGCTTACCCTCTCTACAAGAGAAATTAACTATGAAGATAATCCAATGCTGATGTTAAATTAAGGCTCCATCCACTGAGTGTTCAATTACTGAGTGAATATAGACTAGATGTATGCTTTAAATACTGAAAAAAATAATTTCTTCCTAAGGTGAAATGCTTTTCTGCTCTTTCTACTAGCATATTATTGTTTAGTTTTGTTTATTCTGCTACCTAAAGCTCTTTTTCAAACTATGCCATAAAAAGCTCAAAAGGCCTGGGTTGTGTGTAGAATCTTTTAATGAATAAATATTTTGAAATTTTCAGACAGATACTTCAGGAACTACTCTTTGAAAAATCCTTCCTTCCTTCCTTCCTTCCTTCCTTCCTTCCTTCCTTCCTTCCTTCCTTCCTTCCTTCCTTCCTTCCTTCCTTCCTTCCTTCCTTCCTTCCTTCTTTCCTTCCTTCCTTCCTTCCTTCCTTCCTTCCTTCCTTCCTTCCTTCCTTCCTTCCTTCCTTCCTTCCTTCCTTCCTTCCTTCCGCCCTTCCTTCCGCACTTCCTTCCGCACTTCCTTCCGCACTTCCTTCCTTCCTTCCTTCCTTCCTTCCTTCCTTCCGCACTTCCTTCCTTCCTTCCTTCCTTCCTTCCTTCCTTCCTTCCTTCCTTCCTTCCTTCCTTCCTTCCTTCCTTCCTTCCTTCCTTCCTTCCTTCCTTCCTTCCTTCCGCACTTCCGCACTTCCTTCCGCACTTCCGCACTTCCTTCCGCACTTCCGCACTTCCTTCCGCACTTCCGCACTTCCTTCCTTCCGCACTTCCTTCCTTCCTTCCTTCCTTCCGCACTTCCTTCCTTCCTTCCTTCCGCACTTCCTTCCTTCCGCACTTCCTTCCTTCCTTCCGCACTTCCTTCCTTCCTTCCGCACTTCCTTCCGCACTTCCTTCCGCACTTCCTTCCGCACTTCCTTCCTTCCTTCCGCACTTCCTTCCTTCCGCACTTCCTTCCTTCCTTCCGCACTTCCTTCCTTCCTTCCGCACTTCCTTCCTTCCTTCCGCACTTCCTTCCGCACTTCCTTCCTTCCTTCCGCACTTCCTTCCGCACTTCCTTCCTTCCTTCCGCACTTCCGCACTTCCTTCCTTCCTTCCGCACTTCCTTCCGCACTTCCGCACTTCCGCACTTCCGCACTTCCTTCCTTCCTTCCTTCCTTCCTTCCTTCCTTCCTTCCTTCCTTCCTTCCTTCCTTCCTTCCTTCCTTCCTTCCTTCCTTCCTTCCTTCCTTCCGCACTTCCTTCCTTCCTTCCGCACTTCCTTCCACACTTCCTTCCTTCCTTCCTTCCGCACTTCCTTCCTTCCGCACTTCCACACTTCCTTTCCTTCCTTCCTTCCTTCCTTCCTTCCTTCCTTCCTTCCTTCCTTCCTTCCTTCCTTCCTTCCTTCCTTCCTTCCTTCCTTCCTTCCTTCCTTCCTTCCTTCCTTCCTTCCTTCCTTCCTTCCTTCCTTCCTTCCTTCCTTCCTTCCTTCCTTCCTTCCTTCCTTCCTTCCTTCCTTCCTTCCTTCCTTCCTTCCTTCCTTCCTTCCTTCCTTCCTTCCTTCCTTCCTTCCTTCCGCACTTCCTTCCACACTTCCTTCCTTCCGCACTTCCGCACTTCCTTCCTTCCGCACTTCCACACTTCCTTTCCTTCCTTCCGCACTTCCTTCCTTCCTTCCGCACTTCCTTCCTTCCTTCCTTCCTTCCGCACTTCCTTCCACACTTCCTTCCTTCCTTCCTTCCGCACTTCCTTCCTTCCGCACTTCCACACTTCCTTTCCTTCCTTCCTTTCTGCACTTCCACACTTCAGCACTTCCTTCTTTCTGATTGCATGAGTAACTGTTAATTCATTTCCTTGTTCTACTCATGAGATTACTTGTTAAATTAATCCTTTCTTTAATTATTTTATGGTGTCTTCACATTTAAATGCTGATTTTGTGAACATCTGTTTCAGTCACTGTTGCAAAGCCATTACTTTTATGAGCCTTACGTATTTTAGATAGATTTACTGCTGACCTTTGTTAAGAAATGGAATGTTTTTGTTGTTACTAACATTTCTATAATTGATATTGTTGATATTGTTTGTGCCACCAGAGTACTTACTTTAAGTGAAATACTGTGTCTGGTATGATAATCTTGCTTAGCTATGCTAAATCAGATAAATATTATTTAAATTTTCTCAGCTTTGAAACAAAAAGTACCATTAACCCCTTCAGTACTAGACAACTATACATTCAATTCAAAATATGCAACTGATGTTATTTGTAAGTTTCTTATTTACTCCCTGGTGTTCCTTCACTTTCACTTGCTATCAAATACTAAAAATGAGAAAATTAAGCTGTTGAAGTTGCTGCTATATGACTGCTGAGAAATTCAACACAGTCTGAGATGAACAAGGAACTATTTTTTATCCACTGGGGAAAAAAAAAAAAAGAATTCTGCTACAGAAATGCAGCATGGATGAATTTGATTTCGAGTACGCAGAGAAGTTAACTCAACCAGAGGAAGTGTCTACTGAAAATATTTGCTCTGTGGCATGTATAGCCTGGCATATAGACTCTGGGGAAGTTTAGTTTTCTCTAAAGCACAAACTATTCTCACTATCATTCAGAAGCCCTTTTATTATAAAAGATTCAAAGTGTATAGTTTCAGAGAAACATTATGTCACTGACAATTTTTCCATTGAGGCTCAGTTCAACTCAGTCGTCCTTAAACACAGCATAAACTAAATGTCCAGTGAAAATGGTGACTATTTTAAAGCCCTCAATTTACTGAGGATATGGGATGAATTCTCTTTGCCTCCCACAGCAGGCAATCCTAGTTTAACACATGGGCTAATGTATCCATTTGGTGGCCAGTGGAGGCTGCTCCATTTAAATCATGTCAGACAATATGGAGATCATTCTCAGCCTAGGGAATGATAGGGTCTCTTTTAACCAACTGCCTCATCCTTTCTGTTTCTTCAGTAAATTTGTGGGCAAAATCATATCACAGGGATGAGATGAAAAACCAAGAGGGCTCTTACTATGCTTTCCTATTTTGGATTAATACTTCTTACTATAAAATCGTGATGATAATATTGTCCAGCTTGAGAATTAAGTTCTACCTTGCTATTAACAATTCAAGGTGAATTTCTTGGCAAGTTTAGACAAAATGCCAAGAAAACACTTTTCTGAAAAAGTGTTTTGCTTATGTTAAAAATACTGACATTATTTTAAGGAATTCTGAAACACCAGGGCTTTGAATGAGCCACTTGAAATAAGGCAGGTGGAATTCTCTGCACAGAAAACACTCTTTCTAGCATCTGCAGAGAAATTTGTGTAACATATCTAGTCAACATACAAGCCTTAGAAAAATTTGTCTTAAATGTGCATGGAAGAGATTTTTTTCAATATCAGAAGTTAAGATTTCCAAAATGCACAGATGCTTGTGGCACTTACCATTTTTTCAGGATGTGCAAGGCTCTTACAGCTCAATCTCCTAGGACTAAGAAACGGAATCAAGGAAAATGGAGATGTTGACTTCATATAGAACTATGGAAAGTAAGTCAGCACTGCTAGCTGGCCAGATCAGAGCAGAATAGACATCAACAATACAGAGAAGAAAAGAAAATGCAGAACAATTGAGACTATTTTGAAGAAAAAACCGTGACTAAAGTAGTGAGTATGATGCCTTAAAGAAGGAGAAGAATCCACAGATTTGAGGGTAACTAGGCCATGAAGAGTAATATAATGATGACAGTTAAGTGGTAGGACTGGAAAAGCTAAACTGGAGTGGTTGTGACAGGACTCAAAAAGCCAAGTATGTTGCAGAAGAAACTGTGCCTGCTCACATTCTCTGAAGCCCCAAACACAACAAAGTGACTCAAGTACAGCAAGTACAGCAGGTGCGATGGCTATTGCTGCCCCTTGGCTCCAGTGATACAGGTCCAGGAAGGCAATGCTCTTCATGTCCCTCTTTGATATCATGTCGTTTTTAGGGACTGCTATAGAATGCCTCTTGAAAATTCTTATTCAGAAAATTGCATATAGATTACTCACTGAAAGAATATTTGGTGGGATTATGAGCACTCAGAAGTAAAAAAAAAAATACTGATATTAAGACTGCCAGAGTACTTTCAATCTAGGTCACACAAGCATAGTTATTAAATTACTATACACTTATTTTCACCACTTTCTTCCTCAGTATAAAGAAAATGCTTGATCTGGACTTATTTCTCTAGTTGTCAACCAACAGAAAGGATGCTGATTAGACCTCTGTCTCATCTGTTGCATGAGTTGTGAGAGTGACACTGAATGGAGATAGAGGAAAGACTTGTGGAATAGGACAAGTGGATAGGACTATTGGAAGACTAAAATAAACCCTAGTTCTGAAAGCAGTGCTGTGGCAATATCTATTTTTCCAACATGTCCTGTCACCACTGCAGCATTTTTGCTGTTCCAGACAAGTTATAAACCAAAGTTTTCCTAGGCAGCACTAATTCTGCATTTTATGGGTGGCATTTTAAGACTGTATTGAATATCTGCAAAGTTTTGAGCATTCACAGCTGTGAGCAAGGTCAGTGACCTAATCATCTGAATCTATTAAATTATAGAAAATGATAATTATATTGAAAAAGTTAGCCATATAGCTTTAAATTAGATATCCATAATGTGTGTACTTTTGATAGCAAGATTCCAATTTCTCAGCTGGACATCCTAGGGTAGGATTGACAATGTACCTGAATGAAGAAGTCAGAAGTGAAATCTGGACACCTACACCCTCTAGACTGTTTTAAAACAGTTGTCACGTAAGTGGTTTAACTAGCAGTGTAGAAATCTTTGCTTTGATTCTTTTAAAATGTAAGTTTTCAATAACATAAAATGAGAATCATGGGAAGTGGTGCCCAAATTGAAATCTGAAGGGCTTCTTTCTCTAAAGCAAAAACTTCTCCATATGGGGTAGCTTTCTCAACTCCCTCAAGTTACACTAAAGATGGGTAAAGCCATACTTATTACTTTGCTGATTATCAGTGTTTTACATAAGCAGTTGCTGCATTTGCCATGATGAATGTGAATGTACAGCTGTAGATAAGGAAGCGTCCGCCCCACCTCTCTAGTAAACCAAGGTTCTTTTTTTTTTTTTTACAAAATGCTTTGAAAACTTTTGATTTTCTGAGCTGAAACCTGAGAAATGCTGAACAGCCTCATCTGTAGAATAGTTTGTAATTCAAGCCTATGATTCACTTTGAGTCCTTAAAATGAAGTACATGCCCTGAAAGAATTTTTTTCACTTCTAGAAATTACATGATAATTTAGTTTTGAAACATATAGACCAAATAAAAACCACCATACTGCCAAGAGCTTTTTGTCAACAGAGAAGGCACTGGAACTGTGGCAGAGCTCTACCAGGATGCAGCATTTTCCTTTATCTAATGTATTGGCACATTATGATATATTCTGCTAATTTATTCTGCCTGCAAGCAGGATTTCTTTGTAGGCTACCTACAAATGTGTTGTTTTCTTAAATTATTTTTTTCTGTTAGAAAAAGACAACAGAGTTTTTATATCAATCTGAATTTTACTGTTTTAGTTTCTTTAGGTCAGAGTATATTACTGTCAGAATGAGTTGCTTTATAAATTTTACTAATGGCTGAGCTGCATACCTGCAATAAAGGCAGCAGACATTCTCCTCTGCAGTGAAGAAACTGCCCATCTGACCAATGCATCAACATAACTGTAAGAAATTAACTAGGCGTAGTAGCAATATCACCCTCATATACCACACACCAAAAACCCTCTACAACAATAACAAAACAAACAAACAAAAAACCCCCACCAACCAACCAACAAACTAACAACCACACACACACAAATAAACAAACCAAAAAACCCCACAAACCCTCCCACATCTGTCTTCAGTAGTTTCAGTAGATTGGGTATTCAATACCTGATCAAATGCCTGCATAAACTTCTACAGAGGCCACCCCTATCTTATCATATCATAAATAACCCTCAGCATGGCTGAACAGCCAGTTTTTCACTGATAGCTTCACTATGGATTTCAGTGGGGCACAGTAATCTTCATATAGTGATTTGTCTGCAAATGCTCATGGTATGGCTTTTTAATAAATTGGTTGATTTAGAGAAAACTCTTTCTATCTTTACGGAAGAAACCTCCTGCAGCTCTTCAATAATCAAAAATACAATTCTTTATTACTTTTCTTCCCCTTGAACTTTGGAAATAGTAGACCATAGCCCAGCAAAGACATTTTCTCTGCAAAGTGCTTAAGTGTTTCTGAAATTCAAGGGTCATTTTCTTGGACTCATTATACTATTGCCTGTAGTTAAACATCCAGGCAGAGCTGCAAGAAAAAGAGGTAAGAAAGTCTCCCACAGTGGAGAAAAAAAATCTGTGAAGCCTTAACACAGTTACTTCCAGAGAGGATAGAAACATAAACACAATGTAGAAGAAAGGATGTTTATACTGTGATATATTTACAACCCCACACACCAGAGGAGAGGAAATTACACCCCAGGAACCAGAAGACATTGCTAAAGCTTTGCATAGGTATATATTTTGAGCCAAGATCCAGATTCTTCTGTTGGTGCCTATGACTCCAAATACAAGAACCTTCCAAGATGCATTTAAACTTTCTTCTATTTCAGTCGTATCCTTTTAAGGGATTTTAATTGCCTACTGTGGAGGGAAGTGCCACAAAGGTGTTGACCATCAGACAAAACAAAAAAAAAATCTGTATGAGATTATTATTACTGCAAATAAAATATACATTAAAAAGTACAGTACCCTTTTAATTTTTTATTATTGTAAGAGAAATTAGTTACAGTATTGGAAAGAACACTCAGATAGGTGAATGAAGTTTTGGCTACTACAAAGAGTAAACAAGTCACTATTTGCGCTATCCTTGTTACAGGAGAGATCTTAGCAGTATATTTTCTAGTATGTTATCCTAACTAGTTTTCAAAATCTTGTAATAAATGGCTGAACTTCCAATGGAGAGGATAATAATGTTTTATGGTTGAACTATATCTCATTGTCTGAATAAAAAATAATAAAAATCTCCTTTTCTCTGTTTTAAATGTCATCTTATTCCTCATTATAGATTTAGTCCATCTTGGTGTTTCCATCAAGCATTTCTCATCATAAGTGGGAATATAGGCTACTCTTATATCTTATTCTGGTCATTGTTTTCCAACTTCAGAAAATTAGATTAAGACTTTTCAATACTGCAGGGAGTTTATCCACAGAACTGCCATTAATACCATTCTCAAATCTATTTTTAAATCCACTCTACTGCTTTGTGAATTTTAGTCTTGATTATATAGTTTGTGTGGCCTGACCAGTTTCCCTATGCTTCTCTGGGTTCTTTATAATGTCCCAATACATACAATGCTCATACAATATTTTTCAATTCTATTTCCACAGTTTCCATCTACTTCCTCGCGCCAAGCTTCATGACACCTTATATTTCATTTTCATTAACCTGAAGTTTGCTGCTGAATGGTTCATCTGACTGCTCAAGTCAACCTACTTATAACTATCTGCTTCCCCCATGAAAGTCTTCAAACCTGATTGAAATGGGAACCAGATCTTCATATGGTGTCTAAATTACTACTGGGGTGGGCTAAGTTGTACTTTATGACAAGCTGATGCTAGAAAGACAAAATGAATCTCTCATCTTTGTGTTTGTTTTTATAACCTTCTAAATAGGATGCAACAACAAAAGTGCTGCCCAAATTGCACGTATTAATCTAAAATGCATACATTCTCCTGAAGTCATCAATCATCAATTTAATGATTAAAGACACATATAAAAAATCACAAGGCAAAAGAATATTCGACTACATTCTTGACTTCCTGATTAAAAATGCTATGCTATTAGTTGCTTAGTTGAGCCTTGTGAAAATCCTGTCAACAGACTACCATACAGCATCCAGAATTATATAAATGTATAAGCCATGCAGTTTTAAAGAGTCCTGTTCAATAATGATGCTTTACACTTGAAAGTAAAAGGATATAAGAAGTATTAAGAGAAAAAAAAATTACAAAATATAATTTATGTCTAACACCAGGTATTTTCAAGCAGTTCTAGCATAGCAGAATGCAATCAGAAATAATAAATCATGATGCAGAGGATTTTTAAAAACTAATGGAAAAATAGTTTCAAGCTGCTTTTATGCCATGTACAAAACACCATGATGGGGCTCATAGAAACTGAGCACTGTCCTGACAGTTTCCAAAAGAGTCCACACTGCATTTTGAATAATCAGAGGAGGTAAAAGTAGGTAGGAGGAAGAGCCTGTATTTCATTATCCTCTGATGAGGTACAGCTCCAGAGGATGGAAAACCAGATAAGTTTATACAAACTTGAGTCACTTCATCCCCTGCCACAGGAGGTAGCAAAAGGAGAGTATCATCAGCACTGATGCATCTCAGAATTACACAAAAAGTGGGACATTTGTAATTTTCATGATAGCTCAAGGAAAGACTCAGTACTGAAAGACACCAAGGACTCCCAAGAAGTACGAAAACAACCTCCTTTCACATCGTGGCTGTAAAAAAAACCAACAAAACAAAACAAAAAAAAAACAACAACCCCCCCCTCCCCCACCCACACACACACAACAAACCCTCTCCCCCCCAAAACTATATTTTTCAGGTTTGTCTCTCTGTAAGAGAATTACAGGTGACAGGAATTGAAATAATATATATTTGCCTGTGAAAACCAACATATAAATCCCACATTGAATGTAATTTCTTAATATTGAATTTCATAGGTTTAATGAAGGTGTTTGGCAACCATGCTGATAAAAAAAGAATTGGTAAAGAATTCATAAAGAACCCATACTGGTGAGTTAGATTGAGTGAAGTACTGGAAATATATATCTATATTTCAGAAAAACTCAATTTCGTATTTAAAAACTTCAAATAATTTCAAACCAGCAAGGGTAGAGGGAGAACTAAAGACAGATTTCCCTTCTTTTTTACACAAGTACTTTATAAGATCATACAATAAATAACGCTGAGCTACCTGAGCAGGATCCTGTGGATGTGCATTACAATTTAAAGACAGCACTAAAGGAGCACACTTAGAAAGATCAAGTCACTCCCACAGCCTTAAACACTGATCAAAGAGCATAAGGGTAAGTAAGGAAAAGCTGTTAGAAAGTGTTCTGCATGACAGATGACAGAGGGATGATAAAGACTGCAAGAACATCAGACATAAAGATTGACCCTCCATGGGTTCCCAAATGAGATAATGGAAATAATCCAGAATTAGATAAGAACATCTGCATCTGCACTCATAAGAAAATCAGGCTGAGATTTTTAGAGCTGCTCTGAAACATATAAATGTTTTATTCCCATTCAATCTAATTATGTGACTGACTCCCTTCCTGCTGCTTGAAAATTCCAGCCTCTGAACACACTCAGTCCTGACTGCTTCCATACCCAAAGTGTTGGCAGTTGATTAAAGGTTTTCCAGGAGTATATTTTGTTAAGTATTAGTGAATTATGTACAACTGTAGAAAATAAATGTCCAATTTAAGGAAGACAGGATGTGTGAGACATGGAAAATATATTCTAAACCGCATTGTATTCCTGAAAGAAAACCAACTGTACCTCCATCATTGTGATATTTAGTTTACAAGTGCTTTAGGATATCTCAAGATTTCCTTGAAAATGCTCCACACTAACTTCAAGGAGCTAGGCACAGACTAGTTATAAGCAATGCAACTCTGTTCACCTGGAAGAAGCCATTACCAGGCAGGGGTACAGAAAATCTTGTCTATCCTAAAAGAGGTGAAGAAAAATGAAAAGGAAGTCATCACTCCACTACCACCAGACAGCTTTATGAACTTCTAGCTGTGGTACAAGATTGCCTGAAGAAGCACTTATCAATTTTTGCAGACTAATTCCAACTCGCCCTCTAGAATGAGGGGGCTTTGGGATGGAGAGAGAAATAGCCTTAAGGACACTTTCTCCCCATAAATAGCAACGGAGTAGGAAGCAGAGAAATCCAGATTTCCAAGGAAGCTTTCTTTTCACATTAGGGGAATGCTGATCCCAGCCTCTCAGTAATCAGTAGGGGACAATGGACAACCTAGCCACTTATCAATTCTTATCATTTCCCACTGACTGGCAAGGACCTCCACAGCATGCAGGCTTCTTTGTCTTGAAGTGGGAAGGGGATAAGACCAGGCTTGGTATACATGAGCCTATAGGTAGCATGCCGGGGTTAGCAGTGAAGTTGGTAGCCCAGCTGAAGTGCATCTGCACCAATACATG
This sequence comes from Pithys albifrons albifrons, assembly GCF_047495875.1. Taxonomy (NCBI): domain Eukaryota; kingdom Metazoa; phylum Chordata; class Aves; order Passeriformes; family Thamnophilidae; genus Pithys; species Pithys albifrons. The sequence goes on along the minus strand of NC_092497.1, from coordinate 73,494,754 downwards.
AAGAATGAGGAGCAAGCAGGAGGAGCTGGAGGCCTGTGTGCAGTGGGAAAGTTACGATAAAAACATGTTGGGATGACTTGCATGACTGGAGTGCTGCAATGGGTGACTCCAAGCTCTTCAGAAGGGACAGGCAAGAGAGGAGAGACAATGTGCTGGCTCTGTATATTAGGGAGTGTTTTGACTATAAAGAGCTCAAGGATAGTGATGATAAGGTTGAGTGCCTATGGGTAAGAATTGGGGGAAGGCTAACAAGGCAGACATCCTGGTGGGAGTCTGTTATAGGCCACCCAGCCAGGATAAAGAGGTAGATGAATTATTCAGCTGGGTGGATGTTTAATAATTGCTAGGCTTTGTCCTTGTGGGAGATGTTAACCTGCCAGATGTCTGCTGGGAACCCGACACAGCAGACAGGAGACAGTCTAGGAGGTTCCTGGTGTGTGTAGAAGATAACACAACTGGTAAGTGAGCCTGCCAGCACAGGTACTCCGCTAGATCTGCTGGTTACAAACAGAGAAGGGCGGGTAGGAGATGTGATGGTTGGAGCACTCTTGGGCACAGCAACCATGAGTGGTGGTGAGTGGTGTTACATCCAGTTAGCATCCAATCACTAGTGGTGTTCTGTGGGAATCAGTATTGGGCCCAGTTGTGTTCAATATCTTTATTGATGATCTGGATGAGGACATGGAGTGTACTCTTGGTAAATTCACAGACAACAAGAAGTTGGGCAGGAGTGATGAGAGCAGAAATTCTCTGCAGAGAGATCTGGACAGGCTAGATCAATGGGCTGTGACCAAGAGTATGAAGTTTACCAAGATCAAGTGCTGGATCCTGCCCTTGGGTCACAACAACGGAAAGGCTGGAAAGGAGCCCAGCGGTAAAGGACCTGAGGGTGCTGGTTGACAGTGGCTGAACATGAGCCAGCAGTGTGTCCAGGTGGCCAAGAAGGCCAGTGGCATCCTGGCTTGTATCAGATTTGGGAAGTGGTTGTCTTCCTGTACTCTGCACTGGTGAGGCGACATCTCAAGTACTGTGCTCAGTTCTGAGCCTCTCAGTTCAGGAAGGATATTGAGGTGCTGGGGTGTGTCCAGAGAAGGGCAGTGAAGCTGGTCTAGAACACAAGGCCAATGAGGAGCAGCTGAGGGAGGCAGGGTTGTTTAGCCTGGGAAAGAAGAGGTTCAGAGGTAACATTATCACTCACTACAATTACTTGACAGGAGATTGTGGCAAGGTGAGGTGTTGCCCTCTTCTCCCAGGCAACCAGTGACAGGATAACAGGACAGCCTCAGGCTGCACCAGAGAAGGTTCAAGTTGGACATTAGGTGGAATTTCATCACAGAAAGGGTGATTAAATGTTGGAACAGGCTGCTCAGGAAGGTGGCAGAGTTGTGAACCCTAGAGGAGTTTAAGAAAAGACCGAACATGGCACCTAGTGCCATAATCTATTTCACACGGTGGCGTTTGCTCAAAGGTTAGATTTGGTAATCACAGAGGTCTTTTCAAACTTAATTAATTCTCTGATTCTGTGAATGTCTAAAATTAAACAAGAGCTCTCCCAGACCTATGTTCCCTTTTCAGTCTTTACTGTCTTTCACTGGTATCAGTCTGCTGAGTATTAGTATGACTGTTCCCCTAAATTATTTTCCATCTTGTTTCATTCTCTATTATGAGGTTTGCATTATAGTCTTTGAGTAGAGTTTCTTTAAGGATGTTCACTCGAGATTAAGGACTTCATCATCTTCATCCTTCTTCATTGATTCTGTCTATAAAATGTATGAAATGGCAGGAATAAAGAGAACAAACTAGGAGAGAAAAATTCATCTACTGTACTCCATTTGGCTTAAATAGACCTTGGTTTATTCTTAAATAATAGCTTCAAAAGCTATTTGAGATGTTCTCTTCACAAGTCATATCAGTGCCAGTAATAGGTAAACAAATGCTCTTTTCCTGGCACACCTCTCCCTCAACAGTAACAAAGTGTGCCAGCTGATGTACAACAGTAAAAGTTACTTCATTTCACAATATAAATATATGATAAGGATAATTGCATTAAATAGAAAAAAAATCAAACAAATCCAAGCCAAAAACAAAACCAAAGAAGTTCTAAAATACTTTACAGTATTTGAAGGAACTACTAAGAAGGTATCAGGAAAAGACATTACAGGTCAGTGATACTATACAACATGCTTTTATTATTTAAACACATTCCTCTTCCTTAATAGTCATGATAGTTTTGTTCAGCAACAAGTCCTGAGGTAACAGAGTAGTCTCTGGGAGTTGATTTCTTCCAGCTGAGCCATACAGAGCTAGTGTTCAGACCTTTCCTCCAGTTGCAGGATGCCTTCCCGGAGACCAGCTTCAGATAACAGCAAAATTCTGGATTTTCTGACTTTGACTTACTAATTAAAAAAAAAAAGTTTAAATTAAAATACATCTCTCATGGTTCTAGAGCTGAGTAAGCATTTAAAGACAAAACATCTGTCCTTGGTCCAAAGATGTTCTTTAACATAAGCAAACATAATTCCTCTTTAGGATAAGTTAAACTCAGAGAAGCTGAACTCAGATACATAAAAGGTCTCTTATTATCTAAAAAGAGATATAATTTGATCATGTAGAGGTTATCTACACCTTATGCAAATTAAGTCAAAAAGAACTATCAAGAGCTCAAAGCCTTCAACTAGGATTCACTATATAGCTGCTCGGAAGCAAATTGTTGTCAAAGGCTTCCAGTGCAACTTCTACAAATCACTTTCTGTGAGTGTTAGCTGCCATTCCTCTTTGAAGAAGAGGTAGTTTTTTATCATTCATCTGTCACATCTATTTAGTTTGTAAGGGGATGAGAATGGGGATTGTGTATAAAGAATGGGACAATGATTTTTTTGGAATCTTATCAATACTGTGATATATAAATATTTAGTCTATATTCACTGGTTTAAACTGATTAGGTTTTTTTTTCTCAGACATCCTGTGAAGTTTGCAGTTCGTGTATACAGACTGTGTATACAGACTGTGTGCATATGCACATGTACTTTCTGTATTAAAGTTGAAGAATCAGTCAAAAGGAAGAAGTGACAGAATTAAGTTGAACACAACTGTTGCCCTTGTCTTCATTTGCTTTATAGTGTCTGTCTTGGTTTGAGGGGAAAAACCAAAATGTTTACCCACACGCAGGGGAGGGGCCTCCTCCACAATAATCACGCCACTCTTTATCAAATTTAAGAAAAGGAATTTTAATACAAGAAGGATAACTGTTCTTAACTGATATATATATATATATATATATGTAAATAGACTAGTGCAAACCGCTTCCCCAACACCACAAGAGAAAGAAAAAAAACAACAACAAAAAAAAACCCAGCAGGTTTTCCTCCAGGAGGAAAGTTATACTTAGTGTCAATGTCACAGGCCGGCTGGCCACAGAGTGAGTTACCAGTCCCTCTCCAGTGAGACAGACGAGTGGTGAGCTTTCAGATGGACTCTGTCTCTTCCCCCTGTGTTCCTTGTCCAAGAAGCAGAAAAACGCGAGCGGCCAAAAGCAGTCCCGGGGCAGGCAGCAGCAGCAGCGAGCAGCCAAAAGCAGTCCTGGGGCAGGCAGCAGCAGCAGCGAAGAGCCAAAAGCAGTCCTGGGGCAGCAGCAGCAGCGAGCGGCCAAAAGCAGTCCTGGGGCAGGCAGTGGCAGTGAGTGGCCAAAAGCAGTCCTGGGGCAGGCAGTGGCAGCAAGCAGCCAAAAACAGTCCTGGGGCAGACAGTGTCAGTGAGCGCCCAAAACAAAAACTCCGGGCCAGGCAGCAGCAGCTTCCCTCCTCGGCAGCCACCGTTCCCCCTTCCACTGAGCTAAGAATGGAATAATGTCCCCAAAAATAAAAGAGACAAACCTGCCCCCACCCAAGTGATCATCAGTTAACTACTTCTTTTTGTTAACTACTGGAATGGGCAGTTGGTGGCAGGGGAGAGAATTTACATAATAATCCCAAACTACAACAGTGTCAAAAAGACAGTTCTAGGGTCCAGCAGTGTTATTTATTAATAAAACACTGCTGGGTTTAAATTACATTTAGGAACAAAGACTAGACCTTTTGAAATGAAAGCAGGGAAAGAAAGAGTAAGAGAAGAAACAGTCTTCCAGTGCTTGAATGGTCTCAGATCTCCCCAGGGATATGAAAATCAAGATGGGAAGTGTCAAGAAAGTGCACAGGTAGCATCAGTGCTGCCTGTAATAAGTAGGACATAACAATCATAATATGTGATGCAGAAGTAGGAAGGCTCTTGCCAGATACATGACCTTCAGCCATCATCTACTTACAAGGCAGTTAAATTTCCCTGTGTGGCACTGCATTTAGTGCTGCCTAACAGTCAAGTTGGTGGCCACTCTGCAGTGTGTCTCTGTGGTTTTATTGCTCTCGTGGCAGATGAACCTCAGGACTTAAAAACGGTGGGGCCAGTTCTGCGCACATTGTGCCTCACCTAAAATCCACTGCGCAGGCTGGAAGGGCACACCCACATGGGGGGACAGCCCTTCCCAAATCTTCGTTCGCGAAGCCGAGCCACACACACATTGCTCTCCAGCTTAGCTTTTGACAAGAAATTCTCCACTTGGTCGTGAAAGTTCTTTTGAGAAAAATGTCATTTAGATGAACGTGTTTCCACAAAAAGTCATGGTTTTGAGAAACTAGTATTTTCTAATAAAACAAAGAAACAAGAGAAAGGTTTTTGTCAAAAGAAATTCCCACATAGCTCCTTTTTTACCCCCTACACAAACTACAGCCTTACTCATTGTATAGATGGAGGGCCTACAGAGTAAGCAGCTATTCACTATTTTCCTTTATCTTCATTCTGCAGTGTGAAGTTCAAAGCTCTGTATTTTCCACGATTAAAATTGTCCTCTAAAGTCAGGCTCATTAATTTCTACATATGTTTTTTATATAGTTCATGAAAGTGCTTGATAAACAGAAATTTATTTTTCCAGCATGGTGCTGACAGAGAGTTGAATCTCAGGGAATAAAGTCAAAAGTGCCATTCATGTTGAGTGCTTCATCTGGTACCCTGAAAACCAGATCTCCTGGGCTATTACATACTGCTACATATGGCTTTTTATATTTGCAGGTAGAGCAGACAGGAGTCAGGACTTTCCACTCTAGACTCAGCTTTAGGCACCCAGCTAAATTAAAGACCGTCAATGTAAGGTACTTAGCCTGCACATGAGATGAGGTGGCCTCAACACAAGAGAGGGCTCGTTATTTCAAATGGCCTGAGGGTCCTGTAGCCTCCTTCCCAGCACAGTGCTGATTCTTTTACAGTCCACATGCAACAGTGTGTGAAACCTTGTGCTATCCCCTTGCCAGGGGACTTTTAAACACCACATCTACTATATTTCCATCTGTCCTAGTTTAAAAGAAACTAAAGTGTGTATTTAAACTAGAGGAGAGAACTTCTTCTCAAGAACCAACACTACACCCCCTTTAAATTTAAGAAAAAAGAAAATTAGTTTTAAATAGGAAATAGGAAATATATATATATTTATATATATAAAACACTATAAAACAGACCAAAGCCAAGCCACCCCTTCCTGTAGCAAAAAAAAATAACCTCAACACAAATGTATCTTTCTGTCAGTGCAATCATATTTAGGGAGAGCAGGTGGCAGTGTCACAAATCGGCTGGCCCCAATGTCTTTTCCAGTCTTTATTTTCATGAGGCAGAGACAAAAAAAACCAAAACAAAACAGGAAGAACTTGCCAGCCTTATGACTCAGGTGGCAGTCACAGGGGCAGGATGGAACCTGTTTTCAGGGGGTAGAGTAGGCTCTCTCTCTCCTTGTCCTTTTGTCCAAAGAAGAAGGTGCTGGGAGTTGGGGGCAAGTGGGGTGGTGGTTCTCAGCACACCTTGCAGCTGGAATTGGTCTTCAGGAAGTCCGCAGCAAATCCAAAACGCTCCCCTCCCTCCAAAGCCCAAGGGTGCACAAGGAAGTTTGAGGGGGAAAGCAGGAAGAACTAAGGTAGGAAAAGGAGCTCCTCTAGTGTGTGCTCACCAGCTCAGTGAACAGTAGCTTCCAGTCACTGCAGCCACTGGAAATGGACTGAAGCCAGCATACAGGAAAAGTTGCTTCCCTTCCCAGGTGCTGGGGGTCTGTTCCTCACCTCCACCCCACCATTAAGTTGGAATCTAGAGTCATGAACCACACCTTTGTTCTTGGTCCTGGCACTTCAACTCCCCAAACCTTTGTGTAGGGAGGGAGAGAAAAATTCCTCCCCTGCCCCTCCCCACATTTTTTGTTTGAACTTTTAACATCACCTAATCTCTCCTGATCTTTGGTGATGTGAAATTGCTTGAGGATATTGCAATTTGACCAAGCTTGCCTTTTTCTTTTCATTAAAAAATGAAAAACACTGCTGTGTCATGTGGACTGTGTATTGCACTAAACTTAAAATTTTTTGCCTGTAAGCTCAAAAAATTCTCAGTGAAGCAGCCACAAAAATCACAATTTTTGCCATTTTGTTAGTTTTTATTCTTCCCTAAAGCAGCAAACCCATTTTTTCCTAGAAACAAGAACAAAATTAAATAAGTCTATCAGGAAAAATATACCAAAATAGCCAAAGATCAGTAAAGTTTTAAACCAGTGTAGGTAAGGTGTTAAGATAAGATGTACCAGGGAATGATTATCTGTCTAGAACTTGAGAGCATGGGGACTTGGGACAGAAGGGAAAAGAACTGTCACCAAACTGTCATTGATTTATTACTTCAAACTTAACCCTTTTGTTAACACTTATTAAGCAGCAGCACTCCCATGCAACTGTTGTGATGTGCTTACAGAGTGGCACCAGCTAACCATAATTACACAATGTCGTATTCTCCACTTCTCTCACCTTGTCAAGGCTCTGAATGCAGAAACCATGTCCTTTGCCAGTTAAAGAGAACTTGAAAATCTTATTCTCACCTGCCTTTTTATTTGGCACCAAGGTCAGCTAATGGCTCTCCTCTCTCTTTCTGTAGTTGCACCTTTCCATATACCCCACACATCTTTCAGCTCCAGAAGGGTGCATGCATAGGTGGAAGACCCATTGGGGTTTCTCTACACAGCAGTACTATCTCCCTCAATTGTTTCTACAGGTTTGATTTATCTGTGGGCCACACAATTGTTGTACGTATTGCAACATATCAAACTTACCTCTCACGGGTAAGAATAACACAGATATTAAGACCCTCCCGACTGCATTTAATATGTTGAATCATTTCTCCTTTTGAGACACTGTTAACCTTTTCTGCTTCCTGTCAGCAATTTCTTGTTTCCTCTCGCCCGGGCCCCCCCTTATCCTTTAAAAGGAAACACAAGTCTGCCATTTAATAAAACCCCAATAATGATCCTGCTTTAAAGGACAAGGGCTAATCACTTGCTGCTTAACATTCCAAACACATGACAGTGGAGGAGACTAAATCAGTTAAACATCAAGATGCAGCACAACTAATTTTCATGTAAAAGGGGGTGATTGCCTTCTTTTTTTTTTTAACCATTGTGATTTTTTTAAGCTGTTAAAGCCCAAACATTCTCATCTGTCAGTTTATGAATTATTAATAAAAAAAAGAGAGAAAAGAGGCTTTTTCTCCTAAATATCATCTGCTAAGCCACCACAGACTGAAGTGCCTCACACTGATTCCTGATTTACATAGTCCCAGTTGGAAGTTAATGAAGACTGCTGAGCCACCTTTCAACATGCAGATAAACCTTCATGTATTTAAAAGCAGGGAATATGTGCTTGTTGCTGGCAAATTATTCATCTAAGATCTGAAGTTTCTGACACCGCCTGCATCAGATAAACTGTCACCCAAATTGCAAACTAATTAGTGATTCAAACATTTTTGAGCTGATTGATGACAGAATAATTTACGCTTGTTTCTCAGTTTCCAGCTGGCATAGGCTGCTGACTGGAGCCCTAATTAACGCTAGTACATCAGTCATGTTCTGCCAAGGCAGCACATACAATTAAAAGGCAGTTTAAATGGAGTATCACATTAAAAAGGCTGGTAGATGCAAATGTGAGGAAACAGCACTTTAGAATAAAATGACAACAGAATCTCAGAAACCAAAACAGAATGGCACAGCGTTGAGATTTTTTTGTTGTTGAGGTTTTTTGTTTGGTTTGGTTTAGTTTGGTTTGTTGTTGTTTTGTTGCTGTTTTTAATGAATAAGTAAATTGTTTTCCATATAGGCTATTTAGCAAAATAAAGCAAGTGTGGAGGCAAATCATGCACACTAAATTCTCCTTAAGAACTTTTAGCTCTTAATATTTTTTTTAGAAAATTGATGCATACTTGAATTTTGGATTTCAGCTCTATAAAAATGAAATAGAGGATGTCAGTGATAGCTGTGAAGTTATTTATAGTGATAACATGAGACAAAACAAATATCACTATGTGTACTTCTGAGAAGCTATACTGAAGTAGCCTTAACAACTAGTTTTAAATAACAGAAGAACTAACCTAAAACTCACTAAAGCTGAGGGAAAACTGGTCATGGGATGTAAGGAGAATACTGAAAATATCTAAACATCACTGATTCTTCTTTTCAGATGAAATCATAGATTTTGAAAGTGTTATATGGTAGCAAACAATAGTTTCTAGTGGCATTCCCCTGATCAAGTAATACAACATTTGGGGAAAAAATAGTTAATGCCTGTGTTTTAAATATTATCCTTATTTGCATGGGTCCAAATACATCCTGTGACCTGATTCTGTGTCAGGCAATATTGTAGCCTGCAACAGAGAAAGACAGTTCTTTGCAGCACTGCTGACAAGCAAGTATTTTATTTTATTAGGTCTATTTCATTATATACATATTATAACCATGACATTTTTATATCAGCTGTTCACCAGGTATTAAGCAGTCAGGTAGGAGAAAATACATTTTGTCATTTCAGTAATGAGAAATGAGGACAGTTGTAACCTTTGTTCTCATTTACATTTGAACTACAAGAGCTTTGGCCATTTGAAACTGATGATCAAACTAAGGACAGAAACAGTCCTCCTTGACAGAGCTCACAAAAAGTCTTAAGCTTGCCAGACCTCTATTCCAATGCATGCTGCATATTTGATGACATGGTTTATCTTACTCAATGTGACCTTTGTGTGTGGGGTAAAAGTTTTCATGAATATAAACAGCCCTGGGGTTTGTACCTTGTCTGTTAAGGTGTTTTTGAGATTATCTATAGCACCTGACAGATAAGCCTTTGACTCTTACAATACTAGAGTATAGAACAAAGAGAAGTCACTGTAGTAACCACAAACAGACCTGGAGATGTGTGAAAGCAGTCCATTTGTTTCTAGAACAGCAGACTGAAAGTTTACATCACTCAGTTGAATCACACTTTGCTGTCAAATGCCATTTTGCAATGTCATGTATTTTCACCTTTAAAAATTTTAGATGAGTAATAATTTACATTAGGATAGTGACAAGGAGTTCATACAATGGCTTTGACAGCTGAGCTATTTTAAGGAGCTTAACAAAACTACAAATTGGAGATGAGGGGTGAAACTCAGATATAAATAAGCTGCAAGTGTTCTGACTTTTCTAGAGTTGAGTGAGATTTCTGCTGTGAGGCACAGTGAAGGCTGTGTGCTACTGACCCTGTTATAGCTGTGAGGGAAGAGTCACCAGAAAACCTTAGCTTGAGTTTTAGATGCCACATCATGTAACTTCTGCTGGTTTGACTCAGTGTCCAACAATGAACTCACCACTAAGCACTGATACACCCTGTAGAGAGCCCAGGGACAGCAAAATCCCAAGGGGTGGAGCAGATAGGATGCTCAGCAGCTGATAAAAGCTATGACATGGGGACCATCTGAAAGAGTATTGGGAGCGTTATCCAACAGCCGAGAAAGAGTGGTCAGGATTGCTCTACAGGATTTAGGGATGTAAACTTTCACACTCCCATGCCAATATCCTCTTTTTAAATCTGGTTTTCACAGCTTCATGTACAACAAAAATATTTTGTCCTTAGCTGTAGAATGTGGAATAGAACAACAGGTTCATGCTCACTTTTCTAAAAAAAATGTCAGAAGCTTCAGTGTGTCAGCAAATCTGCAAGTCAGAAAGAGAAACACTGAAGAGTTTTGTTATTAGAATCTCCCATGGAAGAAATAAGACTAATTAATAATATTTTGTGTTTTCAGTAAGAAAGCATATCCTGTATAGTGGAAGTCAGATTTTGATTTTTATCACAAGATCTTTCTTACAGAATTTATATGAAAGACTTGTGATCTGCTGCCAACATTCCTGTACACAAAGCACTGAGGAGTAGTGTTGAAGCTCATGGGTTAAACAATTGGAGCAAAGAGTCTTTCTACTACTATAGAAACAGCTTGTTTCCATGCTGTTGCTGATCATGGTGGTAGCTTGTTACATCGCCCCAGAGAGAAGCAGTTTTGTAAAAGGAGGAATTCTGAATTCCCTCTGGAACCTCAAACTTCTTATGTGCAATGTAAATTCAGCAAGTGTTAGCCAGTTTGCGTTTATAACGTATTAACCAAGTGCACTATCACCTCCCCAGTGGGGAACCCAGAAAACTCTCAGTGCTCAGACTTTTACATGTTTTCTCTAATGCTCTCTATCTAATGCTGAACACATGCAAATCTTTCCAATATGCAATGCCTTCTTCCCTTTTAAAGATTTTCCCCTCAGGTTTACTAATGTCAAGGTTTACTTTCTTTGCTGCGAATAGAGGCTACACAATTAGACATGATTATAACATGATTTCCTTTGATAACCCAAGGGACAGGAAGGCATTCAGAAGAAGTTCAGAGGGCTATTTAAAGGTTTTGGCTTTTTAAGAAGATTTTTTAATATTCTTTAAGCTTAAAAGGATATTTTAACAAATGTCAGCACAGTTTAAATAAAAGAAATACTGTGGGAATGGTAATAAAGATGGTGTTGCACTGTCAGACTGTGCACCGTGGAGAGCTGATTTCAGTTCATTGTTTTGCCACAGACTTATGTGACCTTTGGGAAGTTACTTAATCCAAGGGCACCTCATTAACCAATTTGTAAAGAGGGTAAAGTGACATTTTCTCTCTCTAACAATCTTAGTGGTTCATTTGAACTTGCAAAGTACTACTCATAGGACTTTCTGTTCAAGATGTGATTATATATTCTTTGGTGCTTAGCTTGAAAACTCTTCAGCATTGTCTCAGAATATATGAATATCTAGAGCCAATCTTATTTGTAATTTTCACCTGCAGATCATCATCATGCCTAGGCTTTGCTAACAGAGATTTGGGAAGGGCTTTACCCACGTGGCTGTGTCCTTTCCAGCCTGCGAAGTGGGTTGTTTATGTGAGGCACAGCATGTGCAGAACTGGCCCCACCCTTTAACTCCTCAGGTTCATCTGCCACAGCCAAGCAAGCTTGGACAGTGACAGTGAAGTCCTCAGGACTAGAACCTACAGTCCCCGGTATTCGCAGAGGGTCTCCCATCCAAGTACTTACTGGGACTGACCCTGCTTAGCTTCCGAGATCTGACAGGATAGGGCGTACATGTATGTGAAATGACTAAAAGCTTCCACAGTCAAAGCCTGGACTGTTGCAGTGGTTTTGTGAACACATATTTTTTGCACCTTGCTACACCAGACTCTCTCAAGTTTTCTGAATACTTTTGAACATGAAGGGTTTTATTAACAGGGGATATATTTCAAAAATGCATTTTACTTAGGTTAATCTTCATTATTCTACATATTACCTTCCCATAAATGACACCCTCCTCAGAAGTATTCATCCTGTGGGAGGAATCAAAACACACATGGCTCTACTTCAGTATGCATTGCCTAATGGGAACTGTGAAGACCAACAAAATCTGAATTCTCTCTGGCCCCCTGCAATCATAAGGGAGTGCCTCATTGTCATCCTTCATACTTTAAATTTCCTTTAGGCCTTATTTCTCCATATTTTCAGAAGCAAAATGTTTGAAAATATCTATAAAATTTGACCTCTCTGTGAGATTTCAGTCTCCAATTATATCAGCAAGTATCACATTCCAGTTGTTCTTGGCTTTAAGACAGGAACACCTCAACAAGAAAGTGATGAGCTGCTGGAAATAGTTAAGACATGAAAGTGAAACTAACCCTGAAACTCACCGTGAGTTAAGTGAGAGAAAAAAAGGAGAAGAAAAAAGATATAACGGTCTATGGGATGCTGTGATGTTGAAAAAAGTCTTCTAAGTGCATCAAACATACACAAATGACAGATAATTAAGTGCTGAACATTCCTGGAACACAGTACTGTGTAGGTGACTGCACATTGGAACATATTGCCCAGAGAGGTTGTTGAGTCTCCCTCACTGGATATATTCAAGAACTGTTTGGATGAAATCCTGTGCAATGCCTAGGATGGCCCTGCATGAGCAGGGAGGTTGAAACAGGTGAATACCAGCGGTCCCTTCCATTCTTACCCATTCTGTGATTGTACTGAAAAAAAGCGCCAAGATATAGCATGCTGTAGTAGTAGTAGGCCAGTCAGGAGAATAAAAAAAGCTCTTCATTCTGAATTGGAAAAGCTTGGTTCTAGTCAATATTGGGATAACTCTTTGACTGCCTTGGACACCTTCTTTTTCTTTGGGTTTTGCAGCTCATTCTTCAAAGGTACTTTTCAAGATAACGTTGTAGTATAACATCTGATTCACAGGTGAAAAGCAAATGCTTTGTGAATCTGGAGAGGTCCATTGAAGCAGTTGCTGTTGATGAATCATCTCCTTCTGTGTCAGTTATTGTGATCTGGAGGTACAAAATTTGATTGCATCTCACTAGAATTAACATCAAGACAGAACAAGGTACTCCAAGACACTACAACAGAGAATACCAGTGCTAAACAGAAACAAGCATCGGCAACCATAATAGAAGTAAAAAGTAGCCTAGAGGTTTAATATAGATACAGAAACACAGAGTCACAGACTATTCTGAGTTGGAAGGGACCCACAAGGATCATCGAGTCCAACTCTTCAGTCAATGGCCCACACAGGGGTTTGAACCCATGACCTTGGCATTAAGGCTATTTTTAACAGTCTGCAAACTAATTGCACTATTCTATCCATTTATTTTAACAGAATTATATAGGTTTTATGAAGGTCTAGCTTAGAAAAAAATTAGACCTCTTGTCCACTTGGGAATAATAACTCATGGTATATTTATAAAGCATAAAAACAAAACAAAACAAGCAACCAAAACATGAAAAAGGAAAAAAATCTTCAATTATGGAAACAGCTATTGGAAAAAGCAGTAGTTTGGGTACATAAACAGAAGATGAAGAGGGAGCTTCTGTTTCCTGAGATACTTCCTCTGATCATTTGTCTATCAGCCTCTCCCATCTTTTAATCCATTGCTCCTGAAATTCTGTGAATAGCTTTTGTTCCTTTAAAGGGTTTTGCAATTGCTACCAGCTACTTTCCTTGTAAAGTTTCTCAGATGTTTCATCCACATGAGTATCTTTTCTCCCTTGAAATGACAACTGGTGAAGGAAAAGGAGCCCACTCCCGCCCTGACACCTTCAAGTTGTTGCAAAGTGAAGGTCTCTTTCCTTTATTCAAACCATAGTTGTGTGAATTTTACATACCAGGCACCATGTATATTCCAAAGCTTTAGAAATACTTTTTGAATAGCACACCACTTTTTAAGTCATAATATTAACTGAATGTATTCCTTATTATCAAATTCAGTGAAATTAAACTTCCATCTTTCCTCCTCTCCTCAAGTGTTTTGTTTCCATTATTGATGAACTTCAGACAACCTTGATGCCCTAAAAAGGAAGGATATGAAACACTGTGTGTCTCAAAACCAGAAATAACTAACGTCTAACGTACATGAGGATTTTCTGTTTTTCCACTCTAATAAAAAATTTGCTGGCAGAAGAGAGCAATTGTAAGCAACTACATAGTTATTTGCACATGTGATTTTACATCACACATATGTACATGTGTGTGTTTTGAAACTACATATGCATATATACATGTATAAGCATGTGGGCCTGTTGTAGTTTGGGATTATTATGTAAATTCTCTCCCCTGCCACTTAACTGCCCAGGCCAGCGGTTAACAAAAGAAGTAGTTAACTGTGATCGCTGGGGTGGGGGCAGGTTTGTCTCTTTTGGTTTTTTTTTTTTTTTTTTTGGATATTCTCCTCAGTCTTGGCTCGGCGGAACGGGGGAGTGGGGGCTCCAAGGAGGCAGGCTGCCCTGCTGGTTACTGCTGGGGTTTTCCCTGGCTGTCTTGCCGCTGCCTACTTCGGATTACTTTTTCCTGCCGTGCTGCTACCTGCCTTGGATTTGCTGCTGGTTGCTCGTACCTGTCTGCTTCTTGGACGGGGAACACAGGGGAAAGAGACTGAGTCCATCTGAAAGCCCACTGCTCGTCTGTTTCGCTGGAGAGGGACTGAAACTCACTCTGCAGCCAGCGGGCTGTGACAAGGACACTTAAGTATAACCTTTTCTCCCGGAGGAAAACCTGCTGGGTTTTGTTGTTGTTGTTTTTTTTTTCTCTTATGGTGTTGGGGAAGTGGGTTGCACTAGTCTGTTTACATATATATATATATATATATATATAGCAGTTATCCTTCTTGTATTAAAATTCCTTTTTCTTAAATTTGATAAAGAGTGGTGTGATTATTGAGGAGGAGGCCCCTCCCCTGCTTGTGGGTAAAACATTTTGGTTTTTTTCCCCTCAAACCGAGACAGGGCCATAACCCTCTTTGCTGTATTACTGACTTTAAAGGTATTGCGTTGCTTCACATTATCTGCCAGTCTGGTCTCATATATGTGTCTGCATATATGTTTACAATCCAAAGTAAGAAGCGTTCTACATTCTAAAACTATTTTGGATCTGTTGGCTGAAATCCCACTCAGAAAAAACAGGAATTTCACAGAAGACTTAATACTGAATTTTATTATCTCTCATCATCATCATGGCTAGGTTTTGCGAATGAAGATTTGTGAACGGCACTGCTCATGCTTGCTGCAAGTGTGTTGGTGGCTAAAAAGGCCAATATGGGATAGGCAAATCCGGTCACAAAAGGCACAGCGGAAAGGTTCCTTTAGCAATATTGGTGAGGAATGGTTCTTTCTGCATTGTCTTTTCTCCTCAAGACTGACTCTCCGTGCATTCTCAAAGGAAGCAGCAGCGTCGTGAATGGTGTGTCTCCATGAATCCCGACTGGAGGCCAGAGTGGACCACTGGTGGCAGTCAATATGGCCAAGGCTGAGGTGTTGTTTCAGGGAGTCCTTGTATCTCTTCTTCAGGGCTCCTCTCTTGCGGCAGCCGGTGGCGAGTTCACCATAGAGCACAATCTTTGGGAGGTAGTGATCCTCCATCCTGGAGACGTGCCCTGCCCAGCGCAGCTGCATTCTCATCAGCATGGCCTTGACACTGGTGACCCCAGTATCAAGAACGGACACATTGGTCACGTAATCAGATCAGTGGATGTTTAGGATTGAATGGAGGCAGCGCTGATGGAAGCGTTCGAGAAGCTGCAGGTGGTCGCAGTAGATGACCCAGGATTCAGACCCATATAAAAGAGTAGACAGTACAATGGCTCTGTAGACACTGATCTTTGTACTTTTCTTAAGGTGTTTATTGAACCAGACTCTTTTATGAAGTTTTTCGAAGGCTCTGTATGCCTTTGCTAGCCTGTTGTCTATCTCTTTGTCAATCTTACTGTCTGAGGAAATGATCCTTCCCAGATAGGTGAACTGCTGGACTGACTTAAGCTCTGAATTGCCTATGGTGATGTGGGGATGGTGGAAGACTTCCTGAGGTGCAGGATGGTAGAGAACTTCCATCTTCTTCAGGCTGACTTCCAGCCCAAAAAGCTCAGCAGCCTCTGCAAAGCAGGATGTGAAGTGCTGTAGAGCTGCCTCCGTGTGAGCAACGAGGGGCGGCATCATCAGCAAAAAGCAGCTCACAGACAAGGTGATTCAGGGTCTTGGTGTGGGCCTTCAGTCGCCTTAGGTTGAATAGGCTTCCATCGCTACGATATCGGATGTAGATGCCGTTTTCTTCATCGAAGTCTGCTGTGGCTCTTTGGAGCATCATGCTGAAGAAGATTGTGAGTAGAGTTGGTGCAAGAACACAACCTTGTTTCACACCGTTGGTTATTGGAAAGGGCTCAGAGAGTGCATCGCCATATCTGACTTGTCCACGCTGATCCTCATGTAGCAGGGTGATCATTTTGAGGAACTTAGGGGGACATCCTAAACATTCCAAGATCTGCCACAGGCCTTTTCTGCTCACAGTGTCGAAAGCTTTGGTGAGGTCAATGAAGGTTACATAGACACCTTTGTTCTGTTCCCTACACTTCTCTTGCAGTTGTCTGAGAACCAACACCATGTCTGTGGTGCTCCTATTGGCTCTGAAACCACACTGGCTTTCAGGTAGAAGTTCTTCTGCAATAGTGGGTGCTAATCTGTTCAAAAGTGGTTTTGCAAGGATTTTACCAGCAATGGAGAGCAAAGTAATACCTTGGTAATTTGAGCAGTCTGATTTTTCTCCTTTCTTCTTGTACAGGGTGATGATGACTCTGTCACGGAGATTTGGTGGTAGTTCGCCTTGTTCCCCGCAATGCATGACAAGCTCGTGGAATTTGGCATGGAGTGCTTGACCTCTATACTTCCAGATTTCGGGTGGAATTCCATCAACCCCAGCTGCCTTGTCAATTTTCACCTGTTGTATGGCCTTAAGTGTCTCTCCCATAGTAGAGGCTGCATCCAATTCATTTTTCACTGGTTGTTGTGTAATGTGCTGAATTGCTGAGCCTTGGACTACAAGGTTGGCACTGAAGAGAGTCTGAAAATGGTCAGACCATTGGTTCAGGATAGAGGTTTTATCTGTGAGAAGTATTTGACCATCTGCACTGAGTAGGGGGCTTTGAACCTGGTGTGTGGGTCCGTACACTGCTTTCAGGGCTTCATAGAATCGCCATTGGTCACCCAAGTCTGCACATAGTTGGGTCTTTTCTGCTAGGTCAAGCCACAATTTGTTCTGGATGTCTCAAAGGTTCTGTTGGAGCTTACTGCATGCAAGACAAAAGGCAGGTTTTCTTACATGGCCAGATGGCTGAGCAAGGTGTGCCTGGTGAGCAGTTCTCTTCTAATTCAACAATTCCTGGATCTTATAATTGTTTTCATTAAACCAGTCTTGATTTTCTTGGAGGAGAACCCTAGGGACTCTTCAGAGGACTGCAGGATGCTATTTTTAATATGTTGCCAAAGTGCTTCAGGAGAGTGATCTATGGGATTATCTTTAAGTCTAGTTTGAAGGTTTACCTGGAAGCTGTCTCTCACTGTGGCTGTTTGAAGATTGCTGACTTGGAGCCTCCTCCTTGGAATGCCACCTCTCTTAGATTTGGGCTTGAAGTGGAGGTTAAGTTTGCAACGCACAAGGTGATGATCTGTTTGACATTCTGCACTCGGCATCACTCGAGTATGATGGACATCACTGACATTTCTCTGTTGCACTAAGATATAGTCAATGAGGTGCCAGTGCTTGGATCGAGGATGCATCCAGGTTGTCTTCAGGCTGTCTTTCTGTTGAAAGACAGTGTTGGTGATGGTGAGCTGCTGTTCTGCACAAAACTCTAGCAGGAGGCCTCCGTTGTCGTTGCAGTTTCCAATGCCATGCTTGCCCAGGACTCCTTTCCACGCTTCAGAATTCTTACCTACTCTGGCATTGAAGTCACCAAGGATTATGATCTTATCATCTGCAGGAACATTTTGGGTGAGGCGGCTCAGGTGGTGTAGAATTTGTCTTTTTCTGTTGGATCAGCTTGGAGAGTTGGGGCATATACACTAAAAAGAACATGTTGCTTGTTGTATAGTGGGAGGTGTAGGGACATAATGTGATCAGAATGACCTGTCAGCAGATTTTCAAGTTTGGAGGTGATGGAGTTTTTAATCATGAGGCCAACTCCTGAAAGGTGTCTTTCGGTTTTGGGTTTGCCTGACAAGTAGAGTGTGTAGCCGGCACCATGTTCTTTAAGGCTGCCTTCCTCATGAAGACGAACTTCACTGAGAGCAGCAATGTCAATGTTGAGTTGTGACAGTTTGTGGGCAACTAAAGCAGAATGATGCTCAGGACGTCCACTATCCCCAGTATCAATCATGGTTCTGATGCTCCAACATGTGCGTGTTTGAACACACCTTTGGAGGCAGGTGTATGCCTTTGAAATCTCTTTGTTTTTGTTTGACCGCATGGAAGATGCCAGTTGCCCGCGGTTATCCAACCAGGTATGGAGATGAGCTTTGTTTAGGGCACCTTTTCCAGACCTGTCTCCGTGTGAAGCAAGCAATGCTGTCCTTAGAAAAGGCTGCTTGGTCGTTCAGGATGCAACCCCATGAGATTGTCATCTCCAGGGTCAGTCTGGAATGACCAATATCCTGGACTGCCTGCATGCAGGGTTGGGTCTGCAGCTTCCAGCTGCTTTCTGTCATCTGTCATTTTGACCCTCACCTGTCGCTACAGGGCTTTGCAATGTGATTGAACCCTTCAAGCCTGTGCAATGGATTTTTTAGGTGAGGCACAGCGTGCGCAGAACGGGACCCACCCTTTACTCCTAAGGTTCATCTGCCACGGCCTAGCGAGCTTGGGCAGTGACAGTGAATACCTCAGGATGTAGGTCTGGGTAGAGTATCCTTCTCTTAGATGGATGGCCTTACAGGGCTAAGTGAGCTCCATCTGCCCAGGTTTGGAGTTAGTGTTGTCCTTCTCCTAGGATGGTTGTCAGACGGCTAGCAAGCCCATTCTGCCCGTGGACACACTTTATCTGACCCTTCAGCTGAGACCTGTCTGGCATGGGAGACCCTACTGGTGGCACAAGCCACTGCCAGTATAGCTCTCAACCTCATGAGAGCACGAAAGCTTCTCCCCTGAGACAAGGAGGTGTTCCCAGAGAAGATCATCTCTACTTTTTCAGCAAAACACTTTATATAGGAAAGTATTTATAGTACTGTATTTCTTTAAAAACTTGATGAAAAATATTACATAAATGAAGGTGACATAATAGGCTAAGTATTGATAATATGTGCTGAAAAGTGATCATATTGTCTAGTCAGTTTTACAGGAATGGAGAACTGCATCATGCATCATGCATTGTTGACAAAGTAGCCAAAAGGAGGTGCAAAACACATAGCTTACCAGTGTTTTAGAACAGCAATGTATTCACTTTGATGGAAAGTGATTATTTCAATTTATCACTAATGGCCAGTCCCATTTTCTTCCCCTTGGAACAAAAAGAATTAATTTTTCACTGGTGGAGGATTATTATCTATTCCAGTTTAACTGGGAAAAAATACCCAACCAAACAAGAAAAACAAAAAAAGGCAAAAAAAACCTCAAAAAACCCCAAACGAAACCAAACCAGAGCAAACAAAAGCCCAAACACAAAACACAAATTAACTCCATTTCTTTTTTCAAGTTCTAATCACAAGAACTACTTGCCTATTCAACAAAATCTTATACTCAGGTAAATCAATCAGCCATCATTCTACAAAACTAATTAGAGCTGCAAAAATCTAGGGAAGAGTAATATTAATGAAAAAAATTACTAGTGTGAAGATATTATGAAGAACTTGTATCTTTGTTATTTCCCTTATGTGTTTTCTGTTCAGAACAAATGTAGGAATGTTCCCTGGTAGTAACATCGGGAGAGAAATAGTGAATTAAATGAAAACAGAACAATGTCCATAGAAAAAAACCATCTCAATGCGTCTGAATGAGAAGCCTGATTTTAAAGACATTGTTGAATTCACTCTATTAAAAAAAAAAAAAAAGAATTCACAGCTTGGCAACCTCGACAATGTTCCACTGGTACTTTGTTGCTACTCTTACACTGATCCCTACATTGTGCTGGTAAACATTTGCAGTGTAACAAGGTTGGGAGCCTGATTCAACTGAAACCATCCCTAAACAGGGCAGAATGAGAGGTATTTTTAACTGATTGGTTTATCAATATGGTTTGATACAAGGCTGGGCAGCTAGTTGTGGTGGCACAATACAAAAGCAGGGCAGATATGAACGCGCTTTTGGTGATAATGTTGGTTTAAATGAATATCCAAAAAATAACTATCAAATTGTTTTCATTCTGAGAACAAAAATATGTATCACTGGCATTCAGCATAACTATTTTCACAACTAAATATCTGACCACTACCAAAAATTGGAATACCTTTTGGAGCAATCTTATTGAGATAGGCTGTAGCAATAATTTCTAAACTGGGACCCATGAATCTGAGATCAAGAGAAGTTGCTTATGATTTCCAGAAAACTGATTTAAAATACTACATTTTGTCCCCATAATGGATTAAATTAAACCACTACTGTTAGCCGGATAGCATACTAATATTATCAGGAGTCCTGGCAACCTGTCCTTCATGTGTAAAGTTGGACAGCATTGGAAGGAAGGGAGAGGTCTCTGCCTGCCTCCAGAGCCAACAGGGCGCAGAGAAAGGAGATGATATTACCAGTCCAGAGTTTCCAGGCAAAAAGAGGTTTCTTGGGAAATACACAAAGCTTTTATAAGTTCTCAGGGTAAAGGTGCCAGATCTGGGATGGATTGGGTGAAAACTCTGGGAGGGGGAGCCTCTGAGGTGCTTCGGTTAGCCAGTAGGGCAAATCGACGGTCATCATCATGGCCAGGCTTCGCGAACAAAGATTTGAGAAGGGCACTACCCACGCTTGCTGCAAGCGTGCTGGTGGCTAAAAAGGCTGATACGGGATAGGCAGGTCCGGTCACAAAAGGCACAGCGAAACGTCTCCCTAGGTGACATTGGCAAGGAACAGTTCTTTCTGCATTGTCTTTTCTCCTCAAGACTGACTCTCCGTGCATTCTCAAAGGAAGCAGCAGCGTCGTGAATGGTGTCTCCATGAATCCTGATTGGAGGCCAGAGTGGACCATTGGTGGCAGTCAATATGGCCAAGGCTGAGGTGTTGTTTCAGGGAGTCCTTGTATCTCTTCTTCAGAGCTCCTCTCTTGCGGCAGCCGGTGGCGAGTTCACCATAGAGCACAATCTTTGGGAGGCGGTGATCCTCCATCCTGGAGACATGCCCTGCCCAGCACAGCTGCATTCTCATCAGCATGGCCTCGATACTGGTGACCCCTGCCTGTTCAAGAACAGACACATTGGTCACGTAATCAGACCAGTGGATGTTTAGGATTGAATGGAGGCAGTGCTGATGGAAGCGTTCGAGAAGCCGCAGGTGGTGGCGGTAGATGACCCAGGATTCAGACCCATATAAAAGAGTAGACAGTACAATGGCTCTGTAGACACTAATCTTTGTATTTTTCTTCAGGTGTTTACTGGACCAGACTCTTTTATGGAGTTTTTCGAAGGCTCTGTATGCCTTTGCTAGCCTGTTGTCTATCTCTTTGTCGATCTTACCGTCTGAGGAAATGATACTTCCCAGATAGGTGAACTGCTGGACTGACTTAAGCTCTGAATTGCCTATGGTGATGTGAGGATGGTGGAAGACTTCCTGAGGTGTAGGTTGCTAGAGAACCTCCGTTTTCTTCAGGCTGACTTCCAGCCCAAAAAGCTCAGCAGCCTCTGCAAAGCAGGATGTTAAGCGCTGCAGAGCTGCCTCTGTGTGAGCAATGAGGGCGGCATCATCAGCAAAAAGCAGCTCACGGACAAGGTGATTCAGGGTCTTGGTGTGGGCCTTCAGTCGCCTTAGGTTGAATAGGCTTCCATCGCTACGATATCGGATGTAGATGCCGTTTTCTTCATCGAAGTCTGCTGTGGCTCTTTGGAGCATCATGCTGAAGAAGATTGTGAGTAGAGTTGGTGCAAGAACGCAACCTTGTTTCACACTGTTGGTTATTGGAAAGGGCTCAGAGAGTGCATCGCCATATCTGACTTGTCCACGCTGATCCTCATGTAGCAGGGTGATCATTTTGAGGAACTTGGGGGGACATCCTAAACATTCCAAGATCTGCCACAGGCTTTTTCTGCTAACAGTGTCGAAAGCTTTGGTGAGGTCAATGAAGGTTACATAGAGCCCTTTGTTCTGTTCCCTACACTTCTCTCGCAGTTGTCTGAGGACAAATAGCATGTCTGTGGTGCTCCTATTGGCTCTGAAACCACACTGGCTTTCGGGTAGAAGTTCTTCTGCAATAGTGGGTGCTAATCTGTCCAAAAGTGGTTTTGCAAGGATTTTACCAGCAATGAAGAGCAAAGCAATACCTCGGTAATTTGAGCAGTCTGATTTTTCTCCTTTCCTCTTGTACAGGGTGATGATGACTGCATCACGGAGATTTGGTGGTAGTTCGCCTTGTTCCCAGCAACGCACAACAAGCTCGTGGAATTTGGCATGGAGTGCTTGACCTCCATGCTTCCAGATTTCAGGTGGAATTCCATCAACCCCAGCTGCCTTGCCAGTTTTCACCTGTTGTATGGCCTTGAGTATCTCTCCCATAGTAGGAGCTGCATCCAATTCATGTTTCACAGGTTGTTGTGTAATGTGCTGAATTGCTGAGCCTTGGACTACACGGTTGGCACTGAAGAGAGTCTGAAAGTGCTCAGACCATCGGTTCAGGATGGAGGTTTTATCTGTGAGAAGTATTTGACCATCTGCACTGAGTAGGGGGCTTTGAACCTGGTGTGTGGGTCCGTACACTGCTTTCAGGGCCTCATAGAATCGCCTTTGGTCACTCAAGTCTGCACATAGTTGTGTCTTTTCTGCTAGGTCGAGCCACAATTTGTTCTGAATGTCTCAAAGGTTCTGTTGGAGCTTACTGCATGCAAGACGAAAGGCAGGTTTTTTTATATGGCCAGATGGCTGAGCAAGGTGTGCCTGGTGAGCAGTTCTCTTCTTCTTCACCAATTCCTGGATCTTATGATTGTTCTCATCAAACCAGTCTCTGTTTTTCTTGGAGGAGAACCCTAGGGACTCTTCAGAGGACTGCAGGATGCAACTTTTAATATGCTGCCAAAGCGCTTCAGGAGAGGGATCTATGGGATTATCTTTAAGTCTAGTTTGAAGGTTTACCTGGAAGCTGTCTCTCACTGTGGCTGTTTGAAGATTGCTGACTTGGAGCCTCCTCCTTGGAATGCCACCTCTCTTAGGTTTGGGCTTGAAGTGGAGGTTAAGTTTGCAACGCACAAGGCGATGATCTGTTTGACATTCTGCACTCGGCATCACTCGAGTATGACAGACATCACTGACATTTCTCTGTTGTACTAAGATATAGTCAATGAGGTGCCAGTGCTGGATCGAGGATGCATCCAGGTTGTCTTCAGGCTGTCTTTCTGTTGAAAGACAGTGTTGGTGATGGTGAGCTGCCGTTCTGCACAAAACTCTAGCAGGAGGCGTCCGTTGTTGTTGCAGTTTCCAACGCCATGCTTGCCCAGGACTCCTTTCCAGGCTTCAGAATTCTTACCTACTCTGGCGTTGAAGTCACCAAGGATTATGATCTTATCATCTGCAGGAACATTTTGGGTGAGGCGGCGCAGGTTGGTGTAGAATTTGTCTTTTTCTGTTGGATCAGCTTGGAGAGTTGGGGCATATACGCTAAAAAGAACAACATGTTGCTTGTTGTGTAGAGGGAGGCGTAAGGACATAATGTGATCGGAATGACCTGTAGGCAGATTTTCAAGTTTGGAGGCAATGGAGTTTTTAATCATGAAGCCAACTCCTGAAAGGTGTCTTTCGGTTTTGGGTTTGCCTGACCAGTAGAGTGTGTAGCCAGCACCATGTTCTTTAAGGCTGCCTTCCTCATGAAGACAAACTTCACTGAGAGCAGCAATGTCAATGTTGAGCCGTGACAGTTCGTGGGCAATTAGAGCAGAACGACGCTCAGGATGTCCACTATCCCCAGTATCAAGCATGGTTCTGATGTTCCAACATGCGAGTGTTAGTTTGAGCACACCTTTGCAGGCAGGTGTATGCCTTTGAAATCTGTTTTTGTTTGACCGCATGGAAGATGCCGATTGGCCGCGGTTATCCAACTGGGTGTGGAGATGAGCTTTGTTTAGGCCACCTTTGCTAGGCCCCTCTCCGTGTGAAGCAAGCAGTGCTGTCCCTAGAAAAGGCTGCTTGGTCATTCAGGATGCTGCCACAAGAGACTGTCATCTCCGGGGTCAAGTCTCTAATGACCCATATCCTGAACCGCCTGCATGCAGGGTTGGGTCTGCGGCTTCCAGCTGCTTCCTATCACCTGCCGTTTTCGACCCTCACCTGTTGCTATAGGGCTTTGCAATGTGAGTGAACCCTTCAAGCCTGTGCAATGGATTTTTTAGGTGAGGCACAGCGTGCGCAGAACTGGCCCCACCCTTTACTCCTAAGGTTCATCTGCCATGGCCTAGCGAGCTTGGATGGTGACAGCGAATACCTCAGGACGTAGGTTTGGTTAGAGTATCCTTCTCTTAGATGGATGGCCTTACAGGGTTAAACAATCTCCATCTGCCTGGGTTTGGGGTTGGAGTTGTCCTTCTCCTAGGATGGTTGCCAGAGGGCTAGCGAGCCCATCCTGCCCGTGGACACACTTTGTCTGACCCTTCAGCTGAGACCTGTCTGGCATGGGAGACCCTACCGGCGGCAGAAACCACCTCCAGCATAGCTCTCAACCTCATGAGGGCATGCAAGCTTCTACCCCTCGACAAGGGGGTGTCCCTGGAGAAGAAATCGATGGTAATAACCAATAGAAAACTAGGGATTTGGGACAGACAGGCGCGGTAACCAATGGAAATGGGAGAGGGCTGAGGCCATGTTGCTACTGCTATGAGGCATAGGAAATTCCTCACACGGGGCTGCCCAGCTTGGAGCGGCAGGGCAAGCCCAGACCCCTTTCTCTTGGCTGCCGCTGTGGCAGTGCAGAGAGGGGAGGGGTTCTGAAAGCTTTCTGATCCCGGGGGTTCCTTGTAGGGGGAGGCTGCTATGGTGTCCCTGTCCCAGGGGTTCCCCAGGAGAGGGGAGGCTGTTGCCCAGCCCGCAAAGAAACAATAACGTGCTCAACATCAGGTTCGATGACTCATTTGCGGAACAAAAGGCCTCCGGGAGACTAAAGGAGATAGGAATGGGTAGATAGAATACAAGGTGGGGTCTGGTGTAACAGCCCCGCAGGGGAGCTGTAACAAGCTTAGGCAGGTGAGACACAAGTTTTGCAACTAAAAAAAAACCAGTACAAATAAAACCACAATTTTAAAAACTTCAGCAGCAAGTCTCTTCAAGGTGCTTCAGTGCTGTCCTTCAGATCCACAATTAAACCCCGTTCTTTCCACTCTTCATAATTTGGTGTGTTTACCACATGAAGTGTCCTAGGACTCATAATATACTAATCGGACAGATTTGATTGAAAGACATCAAAACATTGGTTCTAGGTCTGCCATGTCACACTGCCAGAGATTTTTCTTCCATGTACAGGTGAAAGAGTACATTATACAAAAATACTCCTGTTTAAGATCTAGTTTATTAACTTCTAATGGACCACAAACTTCAGCTAATGTGATCAGCAAGTACAAGGATCTGGTATTTTAATGGTAGCATCCACTGCAGGGCTGACAGTTTTCACCAGAGGAACAAGTTAGACAGCTGCTGATGGTATTGCCTTGAGTGTGGCAATGTTACCTATCCAATCATTGTGACAATTAAAAGAAAACTGGAGCATGAGTGATACTTTCACTTAAAGTCAGATAAAAAACAAGTTTTTCACAAAAATGGCAAAAGAAGACATTTTACATACAATGTTTTTATGAATAATCCAATACAACAAAACTTACTGCTTGTATGTTTTTCTGTTCACCAAGGAAGAGATACAATGCAAATGATTTCATCTTACAAGTGTTTTTAAGAAAAACTATGATTTAAAAAAAAGTAATTCTGTATTTGTTCTCCTAGTATTATTATCTGCTATGTCTCATAGGATTTTGCCTTCAAATCCACATTTTAAATTTCATTTTGCTAAACTTCCCTTCTTCTCAAGTTGCTTAATTTCTCCCCCTCTAGGAAACAGGCTTACCATATTCTTGTTTTTATCTCAAGAAACACTATTTCTGAAAAATGGAACTAGGTGTTTAGCTCTTCTAACAGACATGTTGCAGTCAAAAAAGGTGTAGGATATGTTTCAGGAAGAGCCAATCTCTTCTTAATCCTCAGCCAATTCATATTGTTCCAGAAAACTGCCATTAAGATAGTCACAAGGGTCACCTCTCCCCCTATTGCCTCAAGGACAGCCATATAGCATGTTATATAGGTAAGAAAACTCAAAGTAAGAGCAAGTCTGTAGAAACTTATTTTTTCCTTTCCTAATTAAAATGCTACAGACAAGTGTTTTAAATAGTTTGAAACGATATGACACATACTCTATTCAATTTATTCCATTACTTAAAGCCAATTCTCTTCTTAATAAAAATTTACTAATTTTAGTTTAAAACATATCAAAAATGTGCTTTATTAACAAGATGTTTGTCTGAGCCCATATCATAACTACTATGGCCTGTTTAAGGCTAATACTAATTTTTTAAATCTGGAATTCTAGGATAATCTGTCCACAGGAAATACCCACTTGTTTTTCCACTCTTTTGTACACCTTCCTATTTGTCTTATTTTTATGGTAAATAGGTCTAATTATTTCTAGTCCCTTTTCATATGGGCAGTTTATTTAGGTTGACTTTTCTGTTTCCTTTAGCTGTCTCCAAAACTCTTCCCTTTGACAGACCCTTCCTGAGGTAAGGTGACCCACAGTAGTTACTGCACTCCATAAATTTGCACCTTGCCATTGTGATGTTTTCTACATCATTCACTACATCATTCTTCCTTTAGCAGAAAAGGTTAGTATCACCCACCCCAAATAGGCAGTGTGACAGACAATTACTTTGTCATTAAAACCAGGGAGAACTCAGAGTAAGACAGAAAATTGTATCAAAACCAGTCTACATGTTAGATTTGAACACGCTAACTCCTAGCTGTAAACAGTATGGACTCTTTTAGTCCTGCCCTCTGCATGTGCAGGATAAAAATCAAACGTGAACAGTAAAATGTTATCTACATATGTATCAATTGAACTGAAGTGCTAACTGTGTGGACATGCTGAACCTAAGGCAAAGCTGTGGCATGGGATTCTGTGTCTTCTCTATTTGCTGTGAGATTTTCATTGTGAGATAGTTGATAGTAACCCAGTCAAGGAAATAGGAATTCAATAAGACACTCTTTTTTAAAAAAGGGGGAGGGGGTAGGGGAATTCCATTGCAAAATAAAAGCATTGATCCACGAGTCTGTATAGGTAGAAGTAAACAATGCAGCTATCAATAAAAGATTCTGACCAGAAAGGAGTATTTAACCTGGTGGTAAATGATATTGTTTTTCCTTGTGAAAGGACAATATTTGAATGTTTATCTTTTCCAGGAAGGGTCTAAGTTTTGTTTCATGTTTGCATAGCATATTTCAAAGCCACAGAAGTAACACTGTAACTTGTGTACAGGGCAACTGTGGCATCTCACAGTGATCTCTTTACGTGCTACAGTAGCTTCAATCTCTCTTCAACTACCATCTTAAAACATTTCTCAAGAGGCACTGTTCTATTTCTAGTGCAATTATCAATACCCTGTATTTGGTACTTCCAGAATGCTGGGATTTCTAAGGCTCTGTTCCCTGCAGATACCTACTCTTCATCATGCTGAACTGCATTAAAACCCCTAAAGCAGGAGTCAGAACCCTAAGCAACCAAACCCAGTTCAGTCATGCCACGAACAACATGGTTGTTCAGAAGCAGCCAGGACCATTCCTGCAGATAGGTCTTTCACCATGTCAGGCCATGGAGGGAAGAGAGGAGTAATGTGGTAATAAAAGTATCTGCCTAACTGGGGAAGGAGTGGATGGCAGTTTTGTGTTAAACATGAGGTACAGTGAAATTCAGATGTGGCTTAACTTTAATGAAGACAACTGTAGAGGCATTGTGGGAACCCTGAAGAGCTCCATTTATTGCCCCACAGACCTTTCAATGGGAAGTGGCTTGTTCTGCTCACCATGAGGCACTGAGGTGTGAGCAGTGAACATCAGACCAATATTTCAGCCTTTTTGAGGGACCAGGGCAAAGCCTTTGAAGCTGGAGCTTTGGCAGCATTTTCAGAGTCAGCATGCCCAGCTGATGACATTTACCCTGCTGCTGGTCTAGCTCTAAATCACTGCTGAATTCATCCAAAATGTAAATCGCCAAGCTGTACAAAAATATGTAAGCTTCAAATATCTTGCAGCATCACATGGACAGCATCAAGTTTTCTGGCCTCTGTGAGAGGTAGGGAGGGCAGGGACATGAGGGACAGAAAAGGGTTTAGTTAAGAGGATTGAAAGAAACAGGGACAGAAGGACGGAGAGATAGGTAAAAATGGGAAAGAATAGGAAAGATCCTGAATAAATGGGTAAAATAATTAAATGTATAAGCAAGATAGAAACACGGGTAATAAGACGATGTCGGGGTCAGAAAAGAAAGAGATTTAAGTTATAGATGACAGGTTTTGGAGAATAATTTAAACCTCTGTTTACCCTGAGAAATCATAGCATCTTCCTAAAAGAATAACAAACTTTACCAAGGGTAAGAAAAAGGAAGGAGAGGCATTAAATCAAAGTCAGAATTCTTTTCTTCCAAAATTCTGCATCCATCTAAATTTTAAATTTCCTAGTGAGTTATCTTTGGAGCAGTATTGTCAATTAAAATTACAAATACTTTAACTATACTTCATAATATATCAAAACTTAATAATTTCATAGCTGTATATTAATTGTTACAATTATTATCATTAAAGATATCTATTTGTTTTTCAGATTCATAACTTGCTTGCCCAAGCAAGGTAAGTCAACCTGAGCTAATGCAATTTAACCAATGAAAGAAACACTAGCATCAGTACTCTTCTATCTGAAGTTACTTGCATTGTGTCCACCATGGGAATGGCTGTGACTTAACTAGAGTTTGACTACCTCTGCCTTTCCATAGAGAAGGGAAGCATGGCTTGTGTGGTCTCAGCCTGAAAAGCCACAAAACAAGCCAATGTGAGAGTAGATCACCCAACCAAGACTATACACTGCCTCTTACAGATAGACAGTACTTCAAGTTTGCCTGTGTGTAATAGTATCTCAATACTCCAGGTAAAGGCAGTTAAATGCCACCCTGATGCCTGATCCTGTCAGATCTCGGAAGCTAAGATGGGTCAGCCCCCATTAGTACTTGGAGGGAAGACCTCCTGGCAATACCAGGGGCTGTAGGTTCCAGTCCTGAGGACTTCAGTGTCACTGTCCAAGCTCACTCAGCCGTGGCAGATGAACCTTAGGAGTTAAAGGGTTGTGCCAGTTTCATGCATGCTGTGCCTCACCTAAAAAACTCCACTGTGCAGGCTTGAAGGGCACACCCATGTGGGTAGAGCCCTTTCCAAATCTTCATTCCTGAATCCTGGCCGTGCTGATGACTCCAGGTAAATACAGCCCACAGCAGGCAGCTACTTACTGCAGCCAATGTGCTGCTCTGCAAAGTACCAGGGAGATGGAATTTGAACAACATAGACAAAACACATCATTGCTGATAGAATCTAATTACTAAAATTATTATACAACTCAATAGTTTGCTTGAAATACACTTAGAAAATAAGACAGCTTTGTAATACATGCACTTAGAATCATACTGTAGGGGTGGGAGAGAGCGCAATGTTAATGGTTAATTACTCAAAATATTTGGCCACTCTACCAAGATGACAGGGTGCTTTGCTGGGGCTTAATCGGCACCACCCCCAGCCAAGATGGAGGAAGAGTGTGACAGCAAAACCTCTGATCTGCTTATGACAAGGGGAATGAACACTCACTACCAGAGGCCACAATCTGAGTGCGGAGCCAGACAAGAAGCAGGTCCTGCAAGATGGAGTGGTGCTTTTTATCACATCCTTCCTTACACATGTCCTTCCTTACACATCTGGCTCAATTGTAAAACACCCCCCCACCCTATCCTGGGGAAGGTCACATTCACACAGAACACTCACATGTAGGCCCGGGGGTATTCATCCCTTCTGATGAGGCATAACTGTCTCAACTACACTTACGTGAGAGGCAGCTTTCCTGTCCTAGAAAGTGTCATAAGCCGTTAAAGACCCCAAAGTGCTGCCAGTTTCATTTCTGGGGCCTTCCACCGAAGACTGTGCTTGATCCACAATGTTGCAACAGATACTCTAAAAATCCTCCCCCCAGAGGAGGTGCTTGGCTGTTCCCACATATACCTGAACGTATATTAACCCATTGAGCTCTGTGTTTCATGGGCTTCCCCCACCTGCAATGGATCAAGACTGCGAATATCACTTCAACCAACAGACATCTGAATTGCAACAATCAAGCCTTGTCACTGGTTCCATGAGTGGTGACATCTTTCTTCTCTTACCCTTTTTAATCTTTCTTTCTTTTCCGTATATATTTTCTTTACTGATATTTGTATGCTTTTGTAATGTTATATTACTATAGATAATAATACAAACAAAATTACTACATACCTGCTTTCCATTGCAACGAAATTGTTCTAAAATATGCCAAACGTATTCATAAACACCAGCCATTCAGTGTTGTTTCACTTTAATCTGCCTCAAAGGACTTACTAACATGAACCTGGGTTACCATCACCTTCTGGGGCGGGTTGTAACAAAGGGGTAACCTGGAAATGGCCCTATTATGAAAAGAAATAAATATTAGATCAGTACTTCAGTCAAATATCTAATCTGTCACTGGCATACATTTGTTGAAAGGTTAAATCAGAGATGAGAAGGAAGAGGCAGTAATCTCAGATTGAGAAAAGCTGCCAAAATTGAACTATTGAAGCAAATGCCAGGCCAGGCACTGGGCCAGTTCACTTATCCTTACTAGACACCTGCAGGCTATATTATCAAATCCCCTGAAGTTTATTATTGCAGCTTATTATCCCTTCATTATGGTATAGAAAAAAGGCATGGATGTAAAACAGTTTTGACACCAACTTTCTCCCAGACACTTGTCGCTGAAATCTGTTGATGTTTGCATGGGAACAGGATATGAGACAAATTTTCTTCTCTATCAGATGCTACGGCTTTTATCTCTAAACAGATGTTCATGCATATACCTAACTTCTCATTGTTACCATTGGGGAAAAAAATTGCCTTTTACCTGAGAAATAGACAATGTAAAAGAAAGAGAGATGAGATAAATATTAAATAATCACATCCTAAGAGAGGAAAGGAACACCTTTGACTTCAGTTGAATTGCACCAAACAGCTCACTTGCATGCTGGCCTCAGTAGATAAGGAAAGGTCTCAGTGGCAAATGACATGTAGATAACACTACCAAAGCAAGTAATTCATATTAATATCCTTCAAATTTTGAAACACAACTCAAGACACTATTCTTTGACTACTACCTTTCCCGTGACAGATTGGTATGTTTTGGCACTGAGTGGGCATTTCTGATAGTTACAGATTTGAAATATTAGATTGTGAGGATTTTTCTCAGATTACAATACTCCAGTGAAACAAAGCATGTGAAGCTGTTTTTGGTTGGTTCATATTTTAAATATAGGGGGGTTTGCATAATAGCCATGGGCCCATACATCCCTTATTTTATGGAATTATTTATTAGATGGGTTTTATCCTCTCTAGCAGTGACTTAGTACTGTTATAGTTGTATAATGTCTGAGAATATTATTAGCACAGCAAGTGCTGTAAGGAAAAATGGTATCTGTTATGTAGACTAACTGACATGTTTGGAAAAAAATCCAGACCAACTGCAGATCTGTCTTCCAAAAGGGTTCAACTGTTATTTCTTACTACATCAACCACTCTGTTAAAAGATGAAAGTTCTCCAAACTTTGCCTACTGCCACTTGTAATTTAAACACTGGGAGTCTAAATTTCTTTCCTTTGACAAACAGACAAAAGAGTCAGAGAGAAGGGTGTAAAGGCAAAAATATTTAGATTGATAAATACTGATTTTTCCAGAACTGGGGCATAAGCATCTCCTTTTTTCTTCTATTTTTGGAGCTATTTAGGATTCAGTCCTTAGCTGTATTTTCCACACAAAATATAGCTTGCCTCAATGTTAGCATGAGGGACAAGGTACTAGAAAATACCTAGAACACCTCCTGCAAACTCTGAACATCTAGTGAAAAGAGAAACAGTGAAGCAGTGGAGGCCAGACTTTTTTTTCTTTTCTTGCTACTCTTCACTATTTACAGGTTGGTACATTTTATATCAGGGCTGCATACCTGTAAAACAAAATAATGAGTGATAAGCATTTTTGCCCTAAAGTGTTACTAGTTCAACAAGTCATTTGTACCATACACTCTCTCCCTGTTAGGATCTCATCCAGATGAAAGAACACTGTTATCACCTGCGGTCTAATAATAAGGACAGAGTGGCACAAGGATCTTCCCCAGGTAGGTAAAAGCAACAGTAACAGAAGACAAAACAAAGAACCTTGTTTGCCTGCAATAAGATGGGATAATACATCCAGGATCTGCTGCTTAGAGGAAGCTGTCTTCACAAGCTGGTTTTCATTGCAATTATAGTTGTTGGCTTAGCCCAAGAGTTACTTCCCTTTGGATGTAGAAAGTATTTACTGAAGTCGGACAATGGTAACTAGATTTCTTGCTCTTTGTCATGTTTCTTTTTCTTTCTTTTTTGGTAACAAAAAGTCAGACACAACTATTAAAGCAAACAAGCAAAAGAAAATATCTTCAGAATTTCAGCAGTTGGTACCTATTTGCAAGATTCATTGTGAATTGTTTGAAGATAATAGAGATGGTATGAACAGCATGATTCAAGGTAATGTCTGCTGTAAAAGGACACAGCTCCATCAGCCTCCATTAGACCATGACTTCATTCTCCATCAGATCTCATTTAGCCAAAATGGGGTTGTACTTAAAATTTTACTGGTGTGGTTCTATTAAGAGAGATCTAAATAAATGGTTTTTAATATATATTTATATGTATTACCCACAAAGGCTTCTTGTTAATTTTGTCAGCCAGCCACTACTTAAAGCTGACTTACACACGGATGTGTGTGTTTGCAGGTCAGGTTCATCAAACATTCATTGTTCAATACTGTGACAGCTGGTAGCGAGCGTACATACTCTTCTCTTGTTTAGTTTTCTGATAGAATCTGTCAAGTACTGGTCATCTGTATCTGAATTCATCAACCTCTCAGCAAGGTTATATCTTTTCTTCCCATCTAATCAAATAATAAACTATACAAACCCTAATGTAATTTTTAATTTTAACCAGCAATGCTAAAGCATGCGGGTTTAATAAAAACAACTATTAATAAATAGTTGCAATTGATTTTTGTTTATTCATTCTAACAGATTTTAAAATCATAAAATCATGCACCTGAGAGCAGTCACTGATCCCTTCACTGGTGATGAAGCAATCACTCACCACAACAGATATTATATCCTCAGGGATAGTAGCACTTCCAGGGCCAGATTAAATAAATCTGCCCTGTCAAGTGTACCCATAGAGTGGGACCAGTCAGTGGGTACTGAGCAGCAATCATTTAGTATAGGAAGGGGCAGTCTTTGCACAGATATGGAGACTGCCTGCATTTCAGTTCCCAGGCCTAAGTACGCTATGCACTTGCTGAGTGCAGGGAGTCTTCACTGAATGAAATACTGGAGTATTAGTCATTCAGCAGGAAGCACAGTAAAACCTGGAGGAGGATGGAACATGTTGTAAAAAACTTCCCATACAGAGAGAGCAAGAAAAATGTGATCTGTTTAGAACAGTCTACTCTATTTTGGAAGAGACCACAGGTGTCCAATGCAACTCAAATGTGATGAGGAGGATGAGAACAACACAAGTAAACTTGCTAAGTGAGATGTGCATTTCCAAGTGCAATGTAAATTCACAGTTTAATCCATGGTTTAATCCTATATGTAGTATAGAGAAAGCATTAGTTGTAACACTGGCCTAAAGAACTGGGAAAAACAAAATCCCGCCACCTATAATAAAATCAAAAGATCAAATTTAAAAGACTTAAGTGCCTGAAGCTCACACAAGTGTCTCAGCAAATTTAACGACTGCTGAAATTCCATTGACATCACAAAGAAGTACATACACAGGCTGCCTGAGTGTTTTTGTATTTTACACATGGCACTTTTTTCCTTTCTCAAGACACTTCTGTGATATTTCAGTACAGGACTTCTCTCTGTTTCTCTATTATCGTTCAACCTGCCACCACAAACTAACAAAAGCAGAACCAAAGATAGAATAAGCAGAATACCAAGGAAAGAAGCATAGTATGATTCAAAGAAGTTCAAATTGCATTTCTCTTGTGGATGATATTGCAAAAATACTATTAAATGTACATCTAAAATGCATGCTTAGGGAAAAAAGAAGACAGTTACATATTTTAATCAATATGACAAGAAGAAATAGAAACTATGTAGTAGTATTAGGAGATCAGCAATCCATTTTAGGTACAACATGTATGAGCAAAATGCTTCTTTCCTATTCAGGTCCTTTGAAAAAGGTAAGAACTATAAGGTCCTGCTATTAGATAAATCAATAAAAGTAGTTAGAGAGAGAGATGTGGATGTGTGTATATATATATATATACAATTGGTGTAAAGTCTGGTTACAGAGAAACCCTTCACTTCATCATTCTAGTTCAGCTGAGTATTTAAAGCACAGGGCTAAAGAATTGCTCCTAAGGTTGAAACTAGACACAGACCTAAGTACTTTGTTAAATAGAGACATCTGTTCTCAATGTAAGACTACAAAGATAACTTTACTTTTTGTTTTGTGAAATGACCAGGACACAAGAGGAAAACCCATTGTCTCTAGAAGTCCCATAATTTCACTGTTTTCAGATACTTTGACAATTTCCTTGAAAAGCCATTCATTTTTATTCTTGATCTTGAACAGCTACAGGTCACATTCCACTTTCAATTACTTTATCTCCTTTGTCTTCTTGAACTACTTGAACAATTATTCTCCTCAGTGTTACTCTAAAGCTTCAGGATACACTAGTGAAAAGTAAGAAAAGCACACTAAACTTTGAAATCTCCACAAAGTACCAATATCATCAGACCTTTGTTCAGAATTATGTTTCAAAACTTAAATGTAATGTTCCCATTGAACACCTGTAAAATCCCAAGTACTGCCTCAGGTTTAAATAGCAGCTCTGTTGCAGCTGTTGTTGAAGGGACCTCTGTGGTTTCCTGAGAGGCAAGGATGACTTTCGAGATACTGACTTATGTGCCATAAAACCACTCTCCCACATACTCTGCTTTATGCATGGAAACAAATGTATTCATGTTAGATCTCTTCAAGAGAGGGTCTGGTCTCTGCAGAGAAAGAAAAGGATTTCACTTCTTGTGAGGGAGACTTGAATGCAGAATAGGTGAGTTTCGCAAAGTCTGAACCACATTTTATTTTTGAGTGTTCCTTGCTCCAGCCAGAGCTGGATTATGATAAGTACGGACTATGCCACCAAAGCATTTTCGTGACCTACAAATTACCCCTGTTTTAAGAGCTGGTGTATCCTACTCTGCAAGATGTTCTGAAGGGGATTGTGCCTACAAGAGACATCCAGGCATTTTTATAAACTCTTTAGGCTTCTGGTGTCTTGTGGTATCATATGTGAACAATCAAATCAGTTCTGATTTGAACGCTGTCACTTGGATTAGCGTTTATCTATCGCATGGTAGCACTGAGTTAGCAGGCCGTGGAGATGAATAGAAGTACTGATTGCTGAACTGACAGCCTTGAAGATGAGTAGCATTATTTTATCGCATCCTTCTTTGCAGCATGTGCCAGGGGGTTTTAGCTGTCACATTTTTTAAAATTATCAAGCCTCAGAATAAGTAACAGGGCTGGTTCCTTAGTGCATAAGAGTCCTCCTTTCTCCTGATTCTACTAAATCTGCTGGCTTTTGTTTTGTGAAATTGTGTACTGAGAGGTTAATTTGAATTAAAAATAGACTTTCTTTTGCAAACCACAATATATGTGGCTACAGATTTAGTGGCTGTTTAGTGCTCTGCTTTCCAGTGCACCTCTTTTTAACAATACTAGAGAGACAAATCACAGAAGAAACATTTAAACTCATTTCTAACGGTAAAAGCTCTAAGTATTTTTAAGCTATCTTCCTTATCACATTTATTAAGGTCTATTAACTAGGCACATTGAGATGGCAATGTGGTTTCTCACAAGCCTGTACCATGTGCAGTTCTCATTTTTCATTCAAGTGCTTTCCCTGATGCCCCTACTTGCCTCCAAGTCTCAGTCTCCGAAGACTGCTTTCAACAGTGTTATGAAAGGTTACAAAAGTTGCCAGAAAGTTGCAACCCCTGACCGAATGGCCAGTGCCACTTAGATTCTCTGGAGTCTGAGCCTGATAAGGACAAGGAGAGGAGAAGGACACCAGCAGTAGCAACAAGTGATTAGATCAAGTGATAACCTGCCTTGTCCCATCCCATCTTCCCAGGGTAGAGTATTATCTCTATTTCCCCTGAAACAGCCCCACACCACAGGGATACGTGGGACTGGGGTGGTGGCACACAAGGGCTGCTTCAGCTTGGTGTCCCAGGCCGTCACTGTGCTGTGCCAAGGGGAAGAGGCACATTCTCATGACTTCCAGCTGTGTGCATGACCCATTGCTCTGCTCCCCAAACACAGTGTAGTGAGGCACAGAGATGAGACACTGGAAAGCACTTCCAGCCTTCCACACAGCGCTCTGCCCTGCCTAATTAGTCAGATTGATGATGTGTTAAATCTGCAAACGTCAGACTGCACAGAAAGGATCTGTTAAATGAGTCAGGCAATTTTCATGGACGTGTGATGTACTGCCACTTGCTGTTGCTTCATCCAGCATACAAAAGCCCACCCCAAACTTGTTTGTGTGTAAGTACATAGCAAGGCTGAAATATCTAAATCCCCTTTCCTACTAAATATATGCCACAAGTAACAAGACAGCATTCTTTAACAAAGAGACAGTTCTAGGTTTCCCGAAAGAGTTTGTGAATATACCATTCCTTCAATTACTGCTCTACAATAACGAAACACACACTCTTCTGACACTGGAATTAGTGAAACCTCAAGAAAGAAAAACAAAAACAAAAACAAACCCCAAAACCAAACAACAACCCAAAAGAAAGCTCAGTCTCTTGAGGATTAGACCTTCTCTTCACCCCTTCTTATGAGCAATACCCAAATAGTTAACACTTCAAAACGTAAAAACTGAGCAGCTAATTACTTCCTTTAACATGATTTCATTTTTTGAAGAAAGCAATTTAATTCTTATCCATTCTAATAAAAGAAGTATTTTATCATCTCTCTCACCCATCCTGAGATATACTGCACAGATGCCTTCATGATAGTAGATCCAATGTCAAGGTATTTTTTACCTGAAAGGGCACTACAGCTGCAGATATCAGGCATTGCACTCACATTAAAATAAGTTGTTTAGCATTTGTATTCAAAAAGATAGCATTTTTAAAAGTTCTGTAATTTTTGGAAGCTTTGTAGGATTAGAATTTACAATGTGGGTAATGATTAATAGAAAACACTCAAAAAGAAAATCCTTCTGATATGGAAAGGAAAAAAATGCCAGAAGGCCAATTACCTTTTAAAGACAGAAGAAATGCCTAGACAAGGGATTTAATATGCTTTCACAAGGCAGAAGTCTCCTCACAAAGTGGAAATAATTTAGTCAGTGTAAGAAAAGCAGTTTTTAGCTTCACCATCATAATTCTGCACTGCAGAGCTTTACAGTTTACAGTGGGACAAATGGAAGGACTGTTTCTTTAGTGCTGATGTTGAATTGAAAGTTTAAAATAGGAAACACTGACACACAGTTGTAGTAGAGCTGAAAATTTCTACTAGAGTGAGACTCAATTTTATTGTAAATCAATTTAGTGTAATGCTGTCATCCATTTCCTTTAGATTTAAAACCAGAAGCAGTAGTACTTAAACTTATTTCTTAAAGTCTTGGGCATACTTGAATATGAGGAAAGACTGAGTTGCTGAGTAGAGGGTAAATATTTGATAAACTAGTGTTTTCATCAGAGTGTGTTTGGATAGAAATTATATATTTTTTCCTTTCAAAATACTTCAGGACATAATTTGACAAAATAAAGAAGAAAAACATTAAAAGGAGTAATTCACAGAGGTGGGAAAAATAATAAACATGAACTAGATCATGACTTCAAACAACAGAGAAAGGTTTAAGTACTTGCTGAAGATCTGTCCCCAGCTGCACACAGAGGGGTATGAGGTTGGGCCAGACTGTGTATGATAGTCCTGGAGAATGATGCTGTGCTGGGTAGAAGTTAACATCCAAAGTCAGGAAAGATCAAGATGGAGAAAAGTAAGAGGCTGACAATGATGGAAGAAAAGAGAGACAAGGAAGATGAGACCTTCATAGACGGAAGTCTCCAGAAGTCTACAAATTACCTCCCCTGTACAAGGACATGTGGCTCAGGATGGGAAACAGAGGGATCTCTCTCCCCAGAATTCAAAGCATGAAGCTCCTCACACCATTTCTCTCTTCAAAGCCACGTGAGCTGGTAAAGGCTGGTTTTAACACTTAGGTGTGAATTTCTCTTGAGAAAGAAGCAGGGTGAAAAAATCAAGTGGGGAAAAGAGTGAAAAAGATGTCCCACAAGTTCCTGCTCCTCAGGGCCACCACTCCAGTGTAGGTGCATGTCTCTTAGATGGGGCACATAGCAAAACAGATAAGCTAAAAGTGTGGGAAAAGGGGGAACATAAGTTACTTAATCTGCCTGATTAATTCTTAATGAAGAAACACGGCTTAGCAAGGAAGAGTATCATGAGCAGCTGGCTTCAAAGAAGACTGTTTTAAACCCTCAGCATTTAAACTGATTTTCAGTGAGATTGCTGAGAGAATGCTAAGGCAGCCAAGAGGGCTGCAAATGCAACTGGCACAAGCTTGTGTCTGAGTTGAGGCAGGGACTGTGGAAGTCTGGTTACTCAGGTCAGCCATAGGGTGGGTGGGAGCAAGGAAAATTTGGAAGTTGTCATGGAAGTGAGGGTGAGGGGAGACAGGCCTGGAGAGGCAGCAGTTTCCCTACTGACCTTCCCTACTAACTTTTTCAATGCAGGGCAATTACTCACAGTGCTCATCAGCCCCTGTCCCAGCTGCAAGGGGGCTCCCTAGGAAAATACATTCTGAAATGTCTTATTGCCCACTGAGGTCCAGATGCTTAGCACCTCTCTTGGGAGGCAAACAGCACTTAGCTTCCAGAACTGTGATATTTTCACTGTGATAATAGATCGCTATTTATTACAGTCCAAATAAAATTAATTTTCAAATGTTGAATGAGGAATTACTTGTTTAAGACATATGTTACTCCCGTGAATAATAAAACTGTACCTGTCACCTGCATGTGGACACACAAATGCTTAGGGCCTTATAAAACTTGAAAATTATGATTTCAACATTATTACTTTTTTTTTATTTTCAAACTCTGAAATCACTTTGAGTCACTTTTTCTGAGATCTCAAATTCTAAAGCAGAGCTCCTAACTCCAAACTGCATATGTTTACAAGACAGCATAAATTTAAAACAACTCAGGTCCAGAACTGCATCTATAGTGAAGATTTTTCTTCTTTTTTTTTTATCCTGAAAACAAAAAATAAAGTTCATATCCAGACCAACACTCACTGTAGAAAATATTAACCTGGAGGAAAGTTTTATGCAGGCAAGATATAAATCCCTGGAAATATTACAGTAGCAAACCACACTGACCTTTAGCTCTAGGATTGCAAATGGTAATGCTATAATAATTGTGTATATCCTTTTATTGTATGACTCCCCACTCCCCCAGTCTAGTAGTGAGTGGGAAATGATGGCCTTTAGCAGTCCTTTGAATTGAAGGTATACGGATGCCTTAAGATTATTCCCATTTAAATATAACCATGTAGTACTATTATTATTTATATCTTGCTAGCGGCATTTGGAATGCAGCTTCTCCTATGGGTAGCCATGTAAAGGAAGGTGCTATGTGTTTTGAGCAAGAATTAAATCTGTACAGATGATGCTGTATAAATGCTTTCTTTCCATATTTTTGAAAGTTAACACTGCAGTTTCTGAAGGGAGCAGGATTCCATGCAGCATTCAGCAGTATCAGAAATAAGATTTAATGAGGGAGATGGGCATTTATATAGTCAGAAATACCCAGCATTGTAATGGTTAAATGCAAGTTGAGAAATGACTAATCAGGAAATAAAGCTGCATGTTTATTGTTGAAAGCACTCTCTAGATACAGTGTTTCAACAAGATCTTGCTTGCCTCCCATTGACACGGAGTGGGGATCTCTTTCACTCTTTTCTGGAGAGACTGATGAAAGGATTCTGGAGGAAGTATGCAGGAGAGCTTAACAGCATAACGAATTCTCCTGTTTGCATCATATTGCACAGACTGGCACTGCTAGAGATCAAAGATGTAATGTAAGTTTGCTAAGTCAATGCACTAAAAGAAAATTATGAAACTAGTGATATGCTTACTTTTAGTTTTAAAATAATAAATTTTTTACATTATTTATATTATGATACGTTTTTAATAAAATGTCGCTTCCAAATCTGAACCAGTCAGATACTGAATTCAGAAGGCTTCTCTCCTTAAGACATATATGCAAGAGGCAGTCTTTTCTAACCTGTTTCTTCCTGTAGGGTCAAGATTAATGTATATAAAAAATTATAAATTTATAAAGTGTATAACATATAAAATAAAACTATTGAGCTATTTTAGTATTTTTACTGTCATGCATTTAGGATTCTCTAAAGTTGTCACCAGCTACTGTTTCATTTAATTCCCTAGCCTTCAGGGTAATGTAAGAAAATTGAAGAGATTAGAAGCTTTCTCTTTCCTGTTCAATGCATTTGTGTTTCAGTAAATTGGTACCAACCTTCAATCTCATGGTCAGGGCTCTCCAGGGTCCTTCCACTGATATGACAGAGCAGTCAGCTTGATAAATGGTGCACAACCCCTTCAGTGCAATAGAGAAAGCTTTCTTCCCTGTCTCTGCAATTGCCTCTTCTACAATAGAGAGGAAACAATTAGCTGTCTTATTGCACTAAGGAATGCCACTATTCTGTTTACAATGTCTGTGTTAATTAGAAGATACATTTTTCCCCCTTGATTAATCATTTCATGGACGGTGGCAAACACAGGATATGAAGGGACCTGGAGGGAAGGGAGAATACTTAGCTTGGAAAATTACTAATTCTCAATAACCTTAAACAAAACATATTCATTAAAGAGGCAGTAAGTTTCTTAAATATGTGCTTAACTTCAAGTTTAGGAGCTATTGCTGATGAAGTAAGGGGGCTGTGAACAGTGTTACATTATGCCCTTACTTGATCACATTGTTGAATTTTAGCTAATAAATATGGAATTAACACAGACACTAATATAAACACTTCATTAAAGTACATTAACAAAACATTTAAACAAATACTCCTGTCCTATTCTGATTCATTCTGCTTCAGCAGCTCTCTAGCACTGACTTCCCTGAACTGGCATTGGATGTACTTTAAACACTGAAGAGGGGTCATCTTGGTCCTTTTCACTGTGTGCAAAAGTATAAAGAGAAGATGGAGAGTAGTGAAAAGTTTTTACAAGGCATATTTTCAGATTCTTCTTTTCAGAGAAACTTGGCCTTGAACGGACAGTCCTATGTGCATTTGTGTGTACACCCATATATTTCAAATTTGCTCATGCAGGCAGCTGAGGAAAAGGACATCATGTGAAATTCATAATAGATGGCTGTCTAGAGGATTTAAATAAACAAATCTTAAACCACTGTTGACAGGAGTTATACACGGGGAGGATCAGCTTGCAGTGGGACAATAAATGGGTCACTTCCCCTAAATAATATATTAATTAATTATAAATCATACCTGTTGAAGGTCAGGCAATGCATGTCTTAACTAAGGTTTGATTCAGCTCCCTATGAAAAATCTATAACAACTTTACCTAAAGTAACCCACAGCTTTAAATAATGCTATTATTAAGCAGGCTAGACATGCCTTAAAATCAGTCATTTACTAAGTAGTCCATGAAAAGTAACTGAAGATATTTGGAAAGCAAGTGATTGAGTGGTTAACATAGGCTTGTTCACAAACTAGGTACACAGCAGATTTCAAAACATCACATGTTGCACATCAAAGTCATATTTTCTACTCCTGCCTATTCTAAACCCACTGAAGAACTGACCTGCCATTTCACTTCAACCTGTGAGTGGATCACCTTTCCCCATCTGTCCCTTTGTGCCTCTGGCAATGCACAGGACTGGGAGAACAGCATGAGATATAGGCTATACAGTGATTAGTAGTTGTTGGTAAATCCAGTTGGGTGAAGCAAGGACAAAAGGAACAATGTTACCTCTAAAATTCCACACCTTGGTGCATTTGCCAGAGCCTTAAGGCTCGATGTTCAAAGCAGCCTTGGTAGATCCAGTTGCCTGTAGCCACTCTCTGGGGAATACAAGTTGATTTTCAAATTGCTGAGAATAGATTGTAGGTGCAAAACACATACCATGTAAGAGTCAAAAGAAGCTGAAGGAATCCCAGGACTCAGGTTGGAGTTATGATTTGCTTTTCTAAAAACTCATATTACTTGTCCCAGCCTTACAAGGACACTGTAGTGGGTTGACTCTAGTGAACAACTGAGCACCCACACAGTTGGGTGGGATGGGGATACAATAGAAAAAAGGTGAGCAACTTCCGAATCAAGATAAAGACAGTTTAATAGGTAAAGCAAAATAAAAAAAGGAATTTATGCACTACTTGCCATGGGTAGACAGGTGTCCAGCCTTTCCCTGGAAAGCAGAGCTTCATCACACATAAAAGCTAGTTGGGAAGACAGACACTAGAACCGCAAATGTCTTCCCTGTCTTCCTCCTCTCCTTGAACTTTTGTTGCTGAGCACGGCAAATTATGGCGTAAGATATCTCTTTGACAGTTTTGGTAAGCTATGTCTTCTCTCGGTTTCTTAACTATCCCAAGCCTGCTGACTTTGGGAACAGAAGGGAAAACAGCAAGGACCTTGAAGGTGTACAAGTATTTTTCAGCAACAGACAAAACATTGGTGTATCAATAACGTTTTAGACAAAAAAATAAAACCCCAGCACATTGTAGGCTACCATACACAACATTAACTCTATCTCAGCCACACTCAGCAGTGACAGCAAGAGAGCTGACACCCACCAATGAAGCCTCATTCAATCAAGATGGCCCGTGTTCTTGGGGCAGTCCCTTCCACAGATGATAGGAACCAACATTAATGTGGACAAATCCAGTTCATTACCAGTCAGCCGATACATCTCCTTCCATTTTCATTTTTATTTAAAAAAACTCAATCAACAGCCTGCTCTGATTATGACTACATTATCCTGTCTTCTGGCCTCTGACAACAGCTGGGGCCACACTGCCTTGGAAGCATGGGGCAGGGAAAGTGCTTGTTGTGTGAGGCAGTGACTTCCACAGGCAAGTCCTTTCAGTCTGGTTAGGACCAAGTATTGAATCTTTGATATCTTTTATAAACAGTCTTAGCAAACATGAACCAAGATGCTACTGAAGGAGAAGGTCCAGAAGATCTGTGCCAGTGTTTTTTAAAGCTCACTTGTAATTCCTCTGGCAGCATGAACAAATTTGGAGAAACCATCTCAATATGTTTTTGACTGCAAAGCATAATTGAATTTGATCTTTTTGCTATATATGACCTTGTTTGAAAATTCATACAGTTTATGGCATTAGGCAAAAAAATAAGGTATTTGCACTAGAAGAGAAAAATTGCATGTGACTAAGGGAAAACCACTCTTCTACTCAGATATCTAGATATCTAAAAATATCTAGATATCTAAAGATACCCAAGTGTGAAAGAATTCTAAAATTGGCATAAGGGACACATGCACTGTCTCAAAATCCTGAAAACCATTCCTGTTTTCTATATCTACTCTTGTAAAACAGGATGATACTATACAAGCATATTACTGAACAAGTTTTTAATCTTTAAAATATCACTGGTGGCTTAAAATTCATTATTTCCTTAGGAAAAAAAACTCATGAATTTTTTTTGCCTTCTGCTTTGT
Source organism: Pithys albifrons albifrons (assembly GCF_047495875.1). Taxonomy (NCBI): domain Eukaryota; kingdom Metazoa; phylum Chordata; class Aves; order Passeriformes; family Thamnophilidae; genus Pithys; species Pithys albifrons. The sequence goes on along the minus strand of NC_092497.1, from coordinate 73,450,697 downwards.
TTGTCACTGGTCTCACACATCATGTCCTGTTCAACATTCACACAGGAAACAAGCATCTCTTCTGAGTGTCATGAGGTGTTTTCAAGGCATTTCATCACACATTTATTTCCAGCAAGGCCAGCTGATGAGAATGGACTGCCATTCACTGTTGATCCTGAAATACATGAGTTCCTGAAAAAATGTTGATAGATTGAGTAAAATGTCTTCTGGACTCACATGGTGTATTTTCATACACCAGTGTCAGGTCACCATGGGTGACTTATTCAAACAGAAGAAAATTTTACATGCAGAAGAGTTGCTACAGTTTTATACTACCTGTGTAATAATTCATGACCTGAGTAATAAAAACCTCATTAAACCTATTTCCTGCTTTTCCTTTACACATAGACCTCCCAGCAGTTTAAACCATACATAATGAGTCTGAGTACTTTAAGGGATAGTGTTAAAATTATCTACTATTCTTTTATATCTGAAATCACCCTTTTGTTTTACTTCACTACATTGCTAGCATAACTAGGAAACAATATATTAACCTAATTACATGTTATTTATTAGGCAGCAAGCAAATAAGTCATTCACAGACAAATCCCTGTAGTTATTCATGGAGCTGCTTTGGATGACAAAGATACAGTTAACTGAGCAATCTTTATTGTATTTATTGCACACTCTCTGTACTAATGAACAATAACAGGCTTTGCTGAAATACTGGCTTCTGTTCTGAGTTGTGGTAAATGTTACACAGACCGTATTCATCAAAAGCATGTCAAAGCCATGGATGACCTTTATTTCTTTTGCTTGCACTTGAGGAATTTGGGTAGCTAGTGAATAGCAATGATTTAGAGGGCTTAATAAACATAATATAAAATAATTAGTGCCTTTAAAAAACCAACATGCATAATGTACTAGTGTCAGCTCAACCCCTGAGAAACACACAGTGGTAAAGTTGTTGGCAATTTATTTTTATAACCCTTACCTTTGGAAAAGCCTATGCATTCTCTTTGCTCTCAATACCAGACAGGCTTTCTCCAAGCTGTTAAGCAAGCATTAAATCTGCACCACAGTGGGATGAAAATTTCTCGTTAACTTCATTCATCACTTGGAATTAATGCAAGGTATAAAGCAAAAGAAGTAAATTTGAATATGAAATCACAGAAAGAATGAGATAGGCAAAAAATTAGAAGAAAAGGCCTTTGGACTTGACTGTTTTAAGAACTCTGAGTTAGGTTTTAAGTGCTTTTTAGAGAAGAAATTGGAATCTCTCTCTTCTTTCTCTTACATAGAAAACCTAGACATAATGATTTGAAAACACATTCTTTCTCCTCCTGGTGACTATTTGTGCTTCAAAGAAGCTGACACAGTACAAAACAGTAAGAATATCCTAGAGTATGATGGCCAGGGTCGTATCACAGGAATAGTGTTCAAATACCCTTTTGTGATCTAGGTTTTAGAGAACATGAACTACAAAATTCTTGGTACAATACTCTTCTTGCGCATTGTGTCAGAGCTCTAGTTGTCTTTAAGTTGCTCCAGGTCTAATCCAGAAAAAATGTAATAAGAATGTCTGTTGGGTAAGACCTTTCATGTGGGACAGAGTGCAGTAAAATTTGCCCTTAGGTGCTTAAAATTACCAAGCTTTTGGAGTCCTGGGCAACCACAGGAGAAACCCTGAAGAAACATAGCAGAAAAATTGCTGAGGGAAATTACATTTGTGCAAAAAACTAGGGGACTACATTTTGAAGTCAGGTACCCCAATAGCAATTGCAAGAAACTCGGGGTGAGGCAGGAGGGGCGTTTTTTATTAAACTGAGGTCAGCATTTCTCATGAGTAACATTGGCTGTTCCAGCTCAAAATAAGGACTCTCTCCAGTCTGATACAGTTTCTGCGGACCGAAGATTCTGAAGTAATTGTACTTCTTCCATTCTAACTGTCTTTACATATTCTTAAATGAAGAATGCTCTAAATGTCCATTGGCAAAAGAAAGACCCAACTGACCCTTTCATGGGTCTTCATCTACCTTATTGAAACCAACATTGTGTTTATATTTCTAGAAGAGTTGGGTAAGAATAACAAGCTGCTGTTTTACATTTCAAAAAGAGTACCCAGTCTCTAAATGCAGTCCAATAAATTCAGTCTGAGAAGTTTATTTCTTATCCTTACCTTGTCCTTTGAGACATAAGTTGAGCAAACCAAATTAATTTACAATAACAAGTACAAATTTCCGTCTCTATTTTTTTTAGAAACTTGTGCTTATCTTTAGAGAATAGAATGAATCATAGAACCATAAAATGGTCAGGGATAGAAGGGAACCTAAAGATCATTCAGGTCCAACTGTCTGCCTTAGGGAGGGATGCCACTCACTAGGTCAGATTGCTCAAGGCCCTATCCAACCTGCCATTGAACACTTCATGGATGGGGCATCCACAACTTCTCTGGGCACCCTTTTTCAGTGCTTCACCACCCTCACAGTAAAAAGTTTCTTCCCAATATCCAATCTAATCCTACCCTCTGTCAGTTTAGAACCATTACCCCTTGTCCTGTCATTAGTTGCCTGTATAAAAAGTACCTCTCCTTTTCATAAGCCTTCTCTAAGGGACCAGAAGCCCACAGGAGGTTCTTCCCAAAGCCTTCTGTTCTGTGTGGTCAACAACCCCAGCTCTCTCAGCCTGTCTTCATAGGAAAGGTACTCCAGCCCTCTGATCATCTTCATGACCTTAATCTAGATTCAATCCAACAGGTCTATATCCTTCTTATACTGAAGACAGACCTGAATGCAGTACTCCAGGTGGAATTTCATGAGGGCAGAGTAAAGGGAGAGAATCACCTCCCACAACATGCTGGCCAAACCTATCTTAATGTAGCCCAGGATGTACTTGAACTTCTGGGCTGCAAGCATACACTGTGAGCTCATGTCCAGCTTTTCATCTATGAAAACCTCCAGGTCCTTCTCTGCAAGGCTTCTCTCAATTCACTCTCTGCCTAGCTTGTATCTGTCCTTGATCCAGACACAGCGCCTTACACCTGGACTTCTTCAAATTCATGAGGTTCTCATAGGTCCACTTTTCAACTTTTTCTAAGTTCCTCTGGATGGCATCCTGTCCTTCTGTTGGGTCAGCTGTACCACTCAGCTTGTTGTCACCAGCAAATTTGCTGAGAGCACACTGAATCCTACTGTCTGTATTGCTGATGAAGGTATTAAATAACACTGGCCCCAATATCACTGTGGGACTTATCACTGATCTCTATCTAGACACTGAGCTGTTGACCACTACTCTCTGTACATGCCCATCCATCCACAGAACAGTACACTCATCAAATCCATCTCTTTCCTGTTTAGGGAGAAAGATGTGGTGAAGAACTCTGTCAAAGGATTTACAGCGGTCCAGATAAATGACTCCTGTGGCCTTTTCCTTGTCCACTGAAGTAGTCACTCAATTAGGGAAGGCCACTAATTTGGTCAGGCAGGACTTGCTGTTGCTGAAGCCATGCTGTCTGTCGTCAATCACCTCCCTGTCCTCCACATGCCTCAACATAGCTTCTAGGAGTATCTGTTCAATTATCTTCCCAGGCACAGAGGGGAGACTGCTCTGTTGGTAGGTCATAGGGTCCTCCTTTCTGCCTTTCAAAGATGGGTACAATGTTTTCCTTTTTTCAGTTTTCTGAGACTTCATCTGACTTTCATGCCTCAGTTGTCATCCTGATATCCAACCACTCGAGAGGTGTGGGAAGAGAGGCTGCAGTGCAGACTGAGGAAAAAAAAATTGTTGAGAACTTCAGCTTTCTCTTTGTCCATAGTTACCAGTTTGCCACTTATATTCATCAGTGGGGTTATGCTTTCTTTGACCCTCCTGTTATAGCTGACATATCTACAGCTATTATTCTTTATGTCTCTTGCAGCTATTATTCTTTATGTCAGTTCAGCTCCAGACATGCTTTGGCTTAACTTACCCCATCCCTACACAACCAGATTGTGTCTGTGTGCTGTTCCCAGGTTATCTGCCCCTGCATACACTGCCTGTGCATTTGCTTCTTACCCTTTGGCTTGACTCATCCAAGTCAGTCCCTTGACATTCTTTCCTGTTTTCTCATACATAGGAATTGAGAGTTATGATGCTTTATGGAAAGAACCCTTAAAGACCTAACAGCTCTGTTCTGCTCCCTTGTTCCTAAGGGTACTTTCCCAGAAGGCTCTATTGACTAACTACTCCTCCTAAAATTCAGGGTCTTGATCTATATCTCTCCTGATGCAAACTCTACCTGGGTGTGATTTCTGCATCCCAAGCTGGCTCTTCATGTCCCCAGTTAGTTTGTTTACATTGGTGATCATCAGGTCCAGTATTACAACCCCTCTGGTCGGGCTGTCTAGTGCCTACCTTAAGCAGTTAACTTCCATGTGTTCCAGGGGTCTGCCACCAGTTTGCCTGTACACTGTGTTTGGTTTCGTGTCAGAGATGCAGTACTTTTGTGCGTGTGACAACTATGCAAATATTATAGCATGCAGATTGCAGATGGGTAAATTCTCTTTAACCCAGAGGGCACCACTATCCAGTTCTATCATCAGAGAGAAAGAAGAGAAAACCAACAGATTGATTAATTCAGTGTACTTGATTTTACAATTTTGCACAGAAGTTTGGGCTGACATATCTTCAGCTTTTCAGTATTGGGAAATACCTCACTGATGATGACCATGCCATTGGAAGTGCTGACATAAAGTGCAATTATTCCATACAATGATCACATTAACATGACATGCTAGTCATCTCTAAGTAACCTGTAGTCCTCTCTATAATTTCTTGTGTCACCTTCACTGACCTGTACAGAAGAACTCATCCTGACTTTGTCTAAAACACTTGCTTTCTCAGTCTGTTAATGTTGTGGAGGCTGTAAGCATCAGTGTGCCTTGCTTGGAAGAGAGTTGTAATCTTCTCAGATTCCTCACAAGCTGAAGTAATTTCAGCCACCTCTTAAATTTCAGGGTGGCCTTTCATCTGAGGCCATGGTGATGAATTATGCTATATGAATATATTTTCAATCATTTCATTCTATTAGCAATTAGAGCCCAAAAAAGCCCCCACCCAGCTCCCTCCTGACCCAATAAATATCCCAAAAAGAGGTGGATTCATGTGGACAGAAAACTGGATTCATAGTATGCCAGTTAGATGAACTATATTATGTTCTATGTATTTATGAAAACTGCTCCATCTGAACAGTGTCATAGTCATTTAAACACAGTGAAACTATCCAAAGTCATGTAATTCCCCTTATCTGATCTTCCCCAAGACAACTTAGAAGATAGGCAGCTGCCATAAAAACTGCCATATTTGTGTCTTTGCATACAAGGCCATTGGATCACCATTAGAACACCTAAAAGCAGAGCAATGCCTTACTCACCTTTCACCCTGGAGAAGGGACTTGTTCTTAAGAGTAAGGGCGAGTGCACCCAGAGGACGAAAAGGAAGTCTACTCCATGACAAGTGACAGTGGAGAGAGGGCCATTGGTATCTAGCACCACGCAGGATTAATGCTTGTGAACACAAAGACTTGTCATTAAGTCCCAAACATAGCAAAGAAAGACTCACATGTTTCAACATGTGAAAAAGCATATAACCACGTACAGTTATTCCAGATGCACACAGAGACATACATACTACCTAAATCCGTATGGAGCTTTTTAGGGATGTAAATTCTTAGAAAGGGCATTGATTATGAGCTAAAGAATATAGCAATACATTCTCATTACCTTATTCCTTGCTGTCTAACATGTAAGAGAACTGCATCATCATATACCTAATAATTCTCCATTGAAGTAGTGAATACATAACTGACAAATGTTGCCATCACATAATTGGTGTAATGAATTTCAACAAGGATGAGATTCTGAGTATGATTTCTAGCTGAGGTAGATTAAGAATAAATCATGGAAGTTATTGCAGATTTAACTTTGACATCACTGAGACAGAAGTCTGACCTGAATTTTGTGGACAATTGTCAGAATAAAGCAACTGAAAATAAGACATTCAATCAAAACTTGACAAAAAGATATATAAAATATTGTAGAAGAGTTGTGAAGTACCTTACAAGCTGCTTTAGAAATAATAAAAGTACAAACTGTCACCTGAAATTACAACTACAAAAGGTCTTTGGTCTTGTTAGTTATTGCTTTCATTTGTTCTTCTAGGCTTTAAGGGATGTTCTGAAATAAAGTGTTTGGACAAACTTGTGCTTTCAGGGACCAACAGGACAGCTTCTCATTTCTAGGTACAACTCTGCTGTGATATTGTTCGTGTTTACGGAGTTCTGAGCTGAAAAACTGCCATCCTTGCCTCTTTATGGATCACTTTTCTCATTGACTACATTTTTATCTGTTTGGTTGGATTGGGAGGCAAGTACATGTTTCTGCAGAAGTAATCCAGCAAATGTTTAATATGAGTTCAAGGCTCCTTTTGTCATAAAGTAAGATGTGACAAAAACACCACAAACTTTCTAATTTTGTTCTAAACTCAGTACCACAAACATGGATGATACTTGTGAAATTTACAAAAAATTGTCATTGTTTGCATTATACTTATGCTCAGCAAAGGATGGTGAAATTGTTTACTGGTTTCAGCAAATAAGCAGTAGATACTAGGGTTTACAGTAAATTTTTTTCCAAGTAACACTAGGGGTTCTTCAGTCCAGGTTTTCTTGCTTTAGGTTTACTTTCTTTTCTATAAGCCTATTAGCCCTCTCCTTACTGAGGTGCTTTTAACAACTATTTTAACATCTGATGCTGACTACAGAAAGTTACAGGGTCCAGAATAAAGAGGGTATTGTGCTTTTTTTTCTATTTTTTTTCTTTTTCCTCCCTTAAAAGTATTGCAAAAATAGATCCTTATGAAAGGAGGGAGAGAATAATTAGATCGTAACTTTAGTGTCTGTGAGGGTTATATCTCAAGGCAACAGTTCAAAATAAAACACAGATTTCATATTTAGTCAACTGCTGACGACATCTGACATATGAACGTGAAAGCCATTCTATAAACAAATTCTTAATCACCTAGGAGCAAAGCAGCTCTGATTAGCTGACTGTGGAGAGACAGTACTCTTTAAAACACAAGAAGTTTTTCACCTCCATATTGCTAATTATCTGTTTTCCTGAATAAACAGACAGCAAAGCTGAGATGTGTCTGGTTAAAAGAGAAATATGACATGCAAAATACATATAAATCTGAGGGAAGGACAAGGAGGATATAAAGGATGAAAGAAAATTGGTGACAGCTGATTGTGGAACACATGTTCCTGAGTTAGTCACCATGCAAACAGGTGAGTACACAGGACAAATTAGCTGAACACAGGTATATTCTCCTTTGCACCAGATTGGCTTATACAGAACCAGCCAGGCATCCTTGACCCACAACTGAACTTCTCAAATACTCTACAAATCATAGAATCATAAAATCAACTGGGTTGAAAGAGACCTCCGAGATCATCAAGTCCAACACTTGATCCAATACCACTGTGTTACTAGATCACGGCACTGAGTGCCACATCCAGTCTCATCTTAAAAACCTCCAGGGAGGGTGAATCTACCACCCCTCTGGGGAGGGCATTCTAAGGCCTGACCAGTCTCTGTGTATAGAGTTTCTTTTTAATATGCAACCTAAACCTTCCCTGGCAGAGCTTAAGCCTGTGCCCTCTTGTTCTACTGCTGGTTGTGTGGGAGATAAATCCCCACCTGGCTACAATCCCCTTTCAGGTAGTTGTAGAGAGCGATGACGTCTCACCTGAGCCTCCTCTTCTCTAGGCTAAACAACCCGAGCTCCCTCAGTCTTTCCTCAATGGACTTGTGCTCAAGTCCTTTCACTAGCCTTGTTGCTCTTCTCTGGACCTGCTCCAGCACCTCAACATCTTTCCTGAACTGAGGGGCCCAGAACTGAACACAATACTCAAGGTGTGGCCTCACCAGTGCTGAGTACTGGGGAAGGATCACTTCCCTCATCCTGCTGGCCACACTATTCTTGATACAGGCCAGGATGTCATTGGCCTTCTTGGCCACCTGGGCACATTGCTGGCTCATGTGCAGCCTCCTGTCAATCCAAACCCCCAGGTCTCTTTCCACCTGGCTGCTCTCCAGCCACTCTGTGCCCAGCCTGTAGCCCTGCATGGCATTCTTGTGGCCAAAGTTCAGGACCTGGCATGTGGCCTTGTTGAACTTCATCCCATTGGAATCAGCCCATCTCTCCAGCCTATCCAGGTCTCTGTACAAAGCCCTCCTGCCTTCCAGCAGGTCAACATTCCCTCCCAACTTGGTTTCATCTGCAAATTTGCTAATGATGGACTCAATCCCTTCATCTAAATCATCAATAAAGATGTTGAACAAAACTGGGCCCACTGCTGACCCCTGGGGAACACCATTAGTGATCAGCCTCCACCTGGATGCAACCCTGTTCACCAGCACTGCCTGGACCTGGCCATCCAGCCAGCTCCTAAACCAGCACAGAGTGCCCCTGTCCAAGTCATGGGCTGCCAGCTTTTCTAGGAGCATGTTATGGGAGACAGTGTCAAAGGCTCTGCTGAAGTCCAGATAGACCACATCCACAGCCTTCCCCTCATCCAACAGGCCGGTCACCTGATCGTAAAAAGAGATCAGGTTGGTCAGACAGGACCTGCCCCTCCTAAACCCCAGCTGCCTGGGTCTGATCCCTTCTCCATCCTGAAAGTGCTGTGTGATTGCACCAGGATGATCTGCTCCATAACCTTGCCAGGCACCGAGGTCAGGCTGACAGGTTGCCTGGGTCCTCCTTGCAACCCTTTTTGTGGATTGGGGTGACATTAGCCAATTTCCAATCATCTGGAACCAACCCAGAGAACCAGGACTGTTGGTAGATGACGGGTGGTTTGGCAAGCTCTTCTGCCAGCTCCCTCACCACCCTAGGGTGGATCCCATCTGGTCCCATAGACTTGTGAGGATCCAGATGGCTGAGTAAGTCACTATTTCCTCCTGGAACACAGAGGGGCTATTCAGCTCCTTGTCTCTGTCTACCAGCTCAGGAGACTGGTTGTCCTGAGGGCCACCTGTCTTGCTGGTGAAAACTGAGGCAAAGCAGATGTTAAGTACCTTAGACTTCTCTTAATTGCTGTTAGATGTGTTCCCCCAAGTCCAACAAAGAATGGAGGTTTTCCTTGCCCCTCCTTTTGTTATTAATGTATTTGTAGAATTGCTTCTTGTTATCCCTACCAGAAGTAGCAAAATTGACTTCAAATTGCACTTTTGTCTCATCTATAAACATTTTAGAGACATCATCATACTTAATCATGACATTTCAGAGTTATTTGAGAATTAATGCAGGCTTACAACCAACTTGTGAAGAATTTGGAAAAGACTACATGAGCATCAAATTTCTTCTTGATATTTGGATAAAATTTCTTCTCATCACATTTGACAAACAAACAAACAAACCCTAGAACATAACAGTTTCCATCAGTATGCTTATTTTTTACATTAAAAAATAAATCTTTTATTAGAAACTTCTAGAGGAAATCCTAATTTCCGTTAACAATTTTTACAAGATCAGAAAGTCTAAAGAGAAACTCCAAAGGAAAACAAAACAAACCAACAACAAACCCCTCAAAGCCAAATCCAGTATATTACTTTCAGAATGAAAAAAAGAAATAAACCCAAAACCCCACAACCCAACTTGTCAAGTAGTCTGAGAAAATTTATGAATAGGTAATAGAACATTATCCTGCATAGACTTTCTTTCTTCCTCAGCTTTATTGGGAACTGTAATAATTATTCCAAGACCATAATGCAAAACCAAACTTCAGAAAAGTTACTATGATTCCAGGGTTTTGGGATGTAGAATAATTTCAGACATTGTTCTGGACTCTGATTGCAACATCAGTATTTTAACAATCAGTAGTCACTGTTAACAAAATAGACATAAACAGAAACTCTAAATAAATGATATTGAGCAAAACCTGCCAGAGCTCAAGAAGCATTTGGGCAATGATCTGAGGCACATGGTGTGATTCTTGGGGCTGTCTTGTTCCAGATTGAATTGGACTCGATGTTCCTTTCAGCTCAGAATATCATGTGATTCTGTAAAAAGCACATCCATTCTGTCAGTCACTAGACTAACTCAAGTTCAGATGCTTATGTGTTGACAGGTGTTTCACTGACAGTTTTTATCCTAATTGATTTTACTAAAAAGCCATGAGCTCAAGAAATGACAAAGAAAAGTAGTTTGGGGTTCTTCTTTTTAAATTTCAGACTACATCTGAAAGCTTGCTTGTGCCTAAGCCAGAAAACCCAACTTTGTTAGCCAAGGCACGTATGATATGAAGTAATGCCAACATTTTCACTGTTCAGAAGAGTCCTTCACAATCTTATATACCAAGGTAAAAATAAAATGCTTGATCTTTAGCTCTCTTCTCAACTACTCCCTTACAGTTACTGAGGGTTATCATATCCATGAGGTATAGATCAGGCTTGTTTGTTTTCATTTTATCCCTTTAACCATGCTTCTACCTTTTGGTTTCCTAATTCTTCTGGTATTCTCAAAATCATTTCCTCAGCATCACTGCATGATCTCAGACAGCTATTCATACATATAATCAGTCTATGACCTGACATTATTAGAATGTTTGCACCAATACAGTGAAAAAAAGTTGTTTGAATGTAAATTACAGTTTATGCACAGAAGGAAGGATAACTGTGCACTCTAAGGATATAAGCCACTCCAAGCACATAAGCAGTGTGAGGGGATGATGGAATCAAACCATTCATGTTGCCAAGGTGGTGATGACCAACAAGTCACCGAGAAGAGCGGTTTCTAAAACTGTCCTTGAATATGCCCTTCTTTCCCCTTGGGTTACACACATACCTCTCCAACACCCATATGAAAACTATTTCCTGAGAAATAATCCCCTAGCCATGCTGGCTGATCTGGTGTGGGTATTAGAAAATGGTAATCAAAGACAGAGCTAAAGGATTGACTGGCATTTCACCATGGAAGAGACACTTGAGAAGCCTGTTGCTGAAAGCCACAGTGTGATCTCTACAGCATTTGCTGTTGCTGCATTCTTCCCACCAAGAGAAGCCAGTGCATCTTCTGGCTACTCCAGGAACCTGTCCCTTGTCCACTCATCTGGAGTTTTCACCCTTCATCTTCGTCCCTCAACACAACTTTCATATTTGGGCAAACCATACTCAAGCAACATTTTCCCTTTAGTCAGCAGTTTTTTCAACAAAAGCCTGCAAGTGGCTGTAAGGCTGGCAACAGTCATGAAGAGAAATTCTGAAAGTGGGATGAAAATAGTTCATTTGGAATTTCCACTGGGAAATTTAGACCATCTCCAAGTTTTGAGATAACAGAGATGAAGTCATCTGGGGTGCAACTGATAGAAATAAGTGAGTCAGAAACACAGTGACAAAATTATAAAGAGAGTGCCACACAGACAGAGAAACATGACTATCTGGAGAGCTGTGTTTTTGAAACATCTTTGGATATCCCAAAAGAAGGGAATTTGGGAAGGAAAGAGACTGGATCAGGTCCTTAAATATTGTTTTGAAGGGTCTTAAGCCTCTTAAGCATCTATGAAACTAAGAGATGAGTGAGTACAAATCAAGTACCAAAGCCACTTCAGAGAAGGAGCATTTTTATTGTAGTTTCTTATTAGTGCTAACCACTGAGAAAACTAAAAACAAACAAACAAACTAGCAAAAACCCCCTAAAACTAAAAAACAAAAAAAAAGGTGGGTACTCTGATTTAAAGCTAGATCAGACCAATTGTACCTGTCTGCTCCTAGATGCAGTGCTACAAAAGTAAAAGGATTTATTGATAGACCCTCAAAGTCCTCTTTCTGCGTCACATACAACTAAACCTCTCTTGGGAGTAGAAACAGGGCAGAAAACAGTAAGCAGAGACAGGCATTGAATTTGGCTTATTGCTGCTCTCTCTGCCTGGGCTGGATGCCCCTCATTCTGATTTTGGGTTATGTCAAATTCTGTGGAAAAATCCATGCTCTTCTACAGTAAATGATTTTCTTTCTTTAATTTTTGTCTTCTGCCTACCCATTTCTCTGTTGTTAGTCAATGAGAGAAAATAAAGATGTTACATTTTTAGCACAGAAATGGGAGGGAAAAAAAGGAAAAACAGCAGAAGACTTTCTAAGTCCTTCACCCCACTCCCAGAAGTCATTTTTTTCTGCTCTAAATGAAAAGCTAGGTTCTTATGAGACTACAGCTTATGGCTAAGTGCTACTTCTTTAATTGAAGGTAGACTTTGTGTTGCTGATATGTGAAACCTGTTATACATAAAATAGGAAAAACTTGACCCAGAACACAAGAGTAAAATGGTGCAAGAACCTTACAAAGATCAATGTGGAAGTTGGAAGAGAAGGAAGACCTTGCAACCTGAGAGAAAACAAACCACACAGACACTAATGTGATACAGAGAACTACAGCATCATTAGGATAACAGTGAAAATAAGATTGCAGAAGTGAAGTCCGCTACTAATCATTTTGGCTGTTTGGGAATCCCTGGGATTGATATACAACATGGGAAAGTTCACTTTTGTAGAGACTGGGAGGGCTCAGTACCTTGCTTATATGAGGCCGTAAGGGAAACATGACATTAGAATGGTGTTGGTGACTATAGATTTGTTTCTGTATGTTTTATATTCTTTGTGTTTTATGCTTCTGTCTCCTTGATGCCTTTGATGCTTTAAATCAATCATTAAAACTGAAAGTTCCAAGAGAGTAAATTTTGTAATTCATATTCATTTAAACTCTTATGACACAAAAACACTCTTTATATGATATTCAGTGGAAAAAGTTAGAAAGGAACTATTGTAAAAGAAATGTTTAATTTCTCTAGTGCTATATAAACATTACTGTAATGCTGCTCAGGTTTTCAGAACCTGAATTCCCTTTCTTCCCATAATTCTATTCCTGGATGGTTATAGTGCAATAGTTCTCAAATACAGTAAACTATACCACAGGTTTTGAAACATGAAATAGTCCAAATGAGACTAGGAATCCGAGACATGTTGTCACAGAGGTCAGTATACAGACAGTGCTACTCAGCTATGAATAAAACCCTTGGGAGAGATCAGTATATAATCTGTATTCATAGTCAAGCCTAAGGAAACAGTGCAAATCTGTAGAGGAAAAAGTGCTAAATGTCTTCATCTTTAGTGTTATCTTATTCCCAGGTATTTAAACTCATGTTTTCACAAAATGTCTCTAGCTCTACCTATCCAGTCTGGGAGACCACTGATTCTTGGTTTCTCTGTCTCACATAGTTCTTGAACTACGGTCAAGAAGCATTAGAGACAGTAGGAGCTTAGGGATAAGTTAAGTCTGTTCACCACATCAGTTTTCTCAGGTTCACATAGCTCTGCACAGACAGGATTCTGAGATTCATGACAGACACTTTTGAAGAATGTGTCATTGCAGGGTCTCCATACCTTGTTCCTCCCTTCCTGTCACACTGAGTGCTCTCCAAAGAACTCAGAGTATTTGTTTTACACAATGCTTAACAGCATGCCCAGCCTTTACTGATCTACAGCTACAGGCCACCCATTTGTTTGGAGTACTTTCCCTGAAGATTTTGGTTTCAAATGTTTTGAACCCATTCATTAAATATCTCTCTCGGTTTTGCTTAAGAATGGTACCAGAGAAGAACATATCTTTTGTTCAAAGAAATGTGAATATTTTGGTTATCTTTTTTACCAGAAACTGTCAGAAGTGTGTCATTGTCACTGACCCTTAAAAAAACAGGCCGAATGCTGCCAAGTAGGAATGCTCAGAAAAAAACATTCAATATGATATTGGAGGTGGGAGAAGGGTGAACATACCAGATTTATGGTATAGAGTTGTCAGCAAAGGACTGCCACTAAACAATGACCCTCCTCTTTAACAGGCTTTTCAAATTTTGAAGATTATGCAGAGAGAAATATGGGGGGAAATGCTCCTAGCTAGTTTCAGAAAGTTCACTCAAATGGATTAACAGATCACTGGGATGCTCCTGCTACTATGCAGCAGTCTGGTAGATACAATTAGCAAAGAGACAATTTTCTTGCTAGTAGCTGAATTCAACACAAAAATATGTTCAGTTCTCTGTACTGCACTAACTTAGACTATATCCACTGTTGGAGTTTTGAAGTAATAATGTTAAATCATTGAAATTACATCTTGCTTTACATCTTACAGATTTATCTGTTTTTATTTATTGTTTTCTTTCTGAATTGGAAAAGTTTGTTTCCTGAAGAAACTATCTTTTTTGCACTCTTTCTGTATGACACAATTGAAAAAAAAAAAGCAATTATTGTAAACTTTTAAAGAGTAGGTAAGTATATGATTTGTGATTATTCAATATGAATCACTTGGCAAAAACAAGGCACTAAAGGAAATGTGGTATGAACATTACCAATGTGTTTGGGTTTTTTTCCCTATAAATTACTAAGATATGGACTACCTGAACACTCCCATCTAGAATTGTATCATTGGCTGCAGCATCCCAGATTCAAAGTAGCCAGGTCAAGATGGACTCATTTGCCTGTCGTGTGAACTCTCTCCGGAGCTCACACAGCTCTCCCAGGGACAGGAACTGGGTGATTATTTCTGACTCCACTTCTTCTGCTTGAGGTGAAGGTCCTGACTCTTCCTCGTCATGCACTATACGAACTGATTTGGTCTTTGATTTTCTTTTCTGGACAGGGGCAACTGCTATTTGTTTCTCTTCTCCTCTCTGGCTCAGTCATGGTCTGGGTGGACATGGTGCTGGTTGATGTGTCTCTTCTCCTCTCTGGCTCAGTCATGGTCTGGGTGGACATGGTGCTGGTTGATGTGTCTCTTCTCCTCTCTGGCTCAGTCATGGTCTGGGTGGACATGGTGCTGGTTGATGTGTCTCTTCTCCTCTCTGGCTCAGTCATGGTCTGGGTGGACATGGTGCTGGTTGATGTGTCTCTTCTCCTCTCTGGCTCAGTCATGGTCTGGGTGGACATGGTGCTGGTTGATGTGTCTCTTCTCCTCTCTGGCTCAGTCATGGTCTGGGTGGACATGGTGCTGGTTGATGTGTCTCTTCTCCTCTCTGGCTCAGTCATGGTCTGGGTGGACATGGTGCTGGTTGATGTATCTCTTCTCCTCCCTGGCTCAGCCGTGGTTTGGGTGGACATGGTGCCTGTGGGTTTGCTCCCTTTCTCCTCCTCCTGATGATGCTGTACCACACCAAGCAGTGTGCGGTAGTCAGTGGCCAGGGCCCAGCAGGTTGCTGTGAGCTGCACATCTCTGGGACTGCCAGAGCATCTTCCTTTCACATAGCTTAGCATTTTGGCAGGGTCCTGCAGTTGTTCCGGGGTGAATTTCCAGATCATTTGAGGAGAGAAGGTCTCCAAATACTGGCCCATATCTTCCCACTTCCCGTGCCACTCAACATCATCCGCTCCCAGGGCAGGCCTCCAGCAAGTCTCCTTAGAGAGCCCAGTTCTGACCCTAAACATGGTGTATACAGTACAGAGGAGACAAAGCAACACTAACAGCACTAACAGTAAGATTATGCTGTCCCTAACATCAAAAGGAAGCTCAATATTTTCAATGATTGTTGTAGCAGAGGTGAAAAGGTGGAAGTAACCATCTCCGCCTGTTTTCCCCACAGGCTGGGTGCTATTTTTAATGAGACCCCAGAGGTAACAACCCAAACCAGGACAGGCAAACCAGACTGAATATACATTCACAATGAAATTCACTGCTTCTGATGTTATGACAACATAAACATAGTATATTAATAAAGCAATTTTGATCCTTCTCCCTGGTATTAAAGAGAGCATCAAAATAGGCACATGGTTCCCCATGTGTTGAAATATGAACAGGTCCAGATATACCATCCACATGAATACATCAAGCAACATGGTAGTCAGGGAGTTTCTGTACCCAAATACACAAAATGAAATTGTAATTCTGACTTCTCTCTCGTGGCCCCACGTTGGGCACCAAAAGATGTGCTGGTTTAAAGGTGAACCAGCAGGGGAAATGAACTCACCACGAGAGAGAGATTATAAGTCAGACCTAGAATTTAATAATAATATTACAATAACAACACTGACACAAAAGGGAAATTGCTTTCAGCTCACAAACCCCAGCAGTATAACCCAGTGTCCTGGGGCACAAACCCAAGGGGGTTTGTTTGCCCTTGTGCTGAGACCCCTGTGGTTCCCCGAAGTCCAGAGCAAAAGGAAATGAAAAACCTGTTGGTACAGGTGAGGGCTGTGGTCTGGGCGAGAGCGGTGATCTCCTCCTGTCGAGGTCCTGCTGCTCCTCTGGATCCGACATGAAGTGCCCAAGGTCTTCTTACCCACCACTTATGTACCCTCAGAGAGCACCCAGTCCCTCCCCCTGGGCGGGGACTCACACAATGAGTGATTAACTCTGGGAGCCAGGGGGTATTGAACTGTTGATGGCCCATAGAAGCTCTGCCCCCCTCAGGTTGGGTGTGAAGGTGATAATGGCTCCCTGGCCAGCTGCTGCTAATGGCCCATTGTCCTTGGGGAATGAATAGAGGGGGTAGAATACACAGCTTTGATCACCCCCACACAGGGTTAGCTGGTCCCTCCTGCTGAACTAGGACAGGAACCAGGTGTCACTGCCGCTCACCATTCCTTTCACAGATGTTTTGATTCAGGAAAGTAAATATCTTACTGTTGGTTTTTTTTCTCCTCTCTTGCCAGGTATCTCCTGAGAGGTGTCTTTTGAGATATTTTGTGGCTGGCGTGGTGGAATCTGTATTCTTAGGTGGACGACTCAGTGTGTAGTTATTGTTTCTTTTTGCCTTCATATATATGTGTTATATTGTAGTTTTACCTTTTAATTTTCCCTCTTCTGTGTTAATTTGTAAACCTGTTTTAAGTTTTACAGTTTTTTTTTTCCCTCCCTTTTCTCAGCGGGGGCAGAAGAGGGAGCTTTGTCACTTTGTTTATACTTGGCATTTGGCCAAGATTTTAAACCAAAACAAGTCACTACTAAAATACATTGTACAATAATTTGCAGTCTAAGTGACTCTAAAAACAGCAATGAAGCTTAAGAACTGAGTCAAAAGTCAGATAGCTGAAATTGTTCTGGATTTCTTTTAAGAAAGCAGCACTTCAGACTCTTATGGAAAGAATGTGAGCAAGATGATGGAAACACTTTCAGACTTGGGGATGTGACACATTAGAATTCCAAAGCAGACACTGATCAGTATTAAGCAATGAGATTTCATTTGCGGATCTCATGTAAAATTAATTTTCATAATTCTCTTAGTTCCTGTCTACATGTAGAGGGTTTTTTTCTCATTATCTACTTTATTAACATACTTGAATTCTCCTGATCTCTGTCTGGGAAGAAAAGATGAGAGAGAAGTATTTTACTAAGAGTCACTGAAAATGCGCTCTCAGATCTCAAACCACTGGTCCCATGAACTGAAGCAAAGTTCCCTCTAAAAACATTACCATGTCATATAAAAAGGGAACAAAGTATTAACTGTTCCACTGAATAATCAATTCAAGTGAAATTACTGCTGAAGTTATGTAGTTATGCTGGGATGTAATATTTAAAGTGCTTCTTATGGAATGAGATTTCCCATTTAAAGTTCACAATTCAGTTTGGCGCATTCTTCTAATAGTATATTTAGAAGCCACAGACTGAGACGTAATGCCATCAGCAGTGACCCATTAGCTCCACATCAACAAGCAACTTCAGCACAGTCACTCCTTCTAAATACACCTGAGTTCTTTCATTTAAATATCAGAACAGTCTGATTGCTTAGCTAGCAAGATTTAAGAAGATTACAGCCCAGGGAAGGATGGCTGCAGGCTGTTGTCACATTCACTCTAACTCATATTCATAATGTCTTCTGATTGATCTCACACTCATGATAAGCAAAGGGCAAAAACCCCCTAACATACAGATTTTATTTTTCTGCCAGCTTTATAGCAAATGAAGAAGAAACAGAATCTGCGAAAGGAATTTATGCCAGTACATTTCATCAGTTTGGAGGTGTGGGGAGGGAGGAAGAAGCCATGTATAATCCAAATCATACACAGGTTATATGACTGAGGTGCTTCCCCTAAGAGGAATTTGAACATCTTTGGCAAACCATCCCTATCCCATTCCCTAGGGTTAAAAGTATGTTATCAATGGGCAATCAGACCTCTAAGTAAGCTAAATATGTGCATGAGCATGGCTTACTTTTATCAAGTCCTTCTATTTTCACTTGTTTGAAAGAGGTACATGAAATTGAACAACATGGCTGATTGATACTGTTTAAACACACATTTTATCAGCAGGAAATCACAAACAATTTCATAGTATAGTCATATAAGGTTTGCTATAACTGAAGGTGTGTTAACCTGAGTTATGAAAACAATGGGTGGGCCACAATTTGAACAACTTGAAATCTCAGAAGTTTTGGAGACAAGGGTCATTCAAAACAGCAGTAGTTGCCAGGGATTTACTTGGATTATCCATCTCTCTTTGGTCCTTAATCTTATACATCACCAAAATATACATAACTATATGTAAATTTATGTGATAGTGAGGATTCAAAATACAGAAGGGAGGGAGAAAGTACAGGATTCTTATGTTTAAGATTTTTCCTGATGATCCTCAGCTAAATCACAAGAGAAGTAATAAATTCAGACAGGTGGAGTGACAAGATGACAAATGTACTCTTTGTCTATATTCCAGAATGCTTAAATTTTATCCATATTAGTTTCCAACCTCAGAAAGGGCCATAACCCCAGAATTCTTTGTTATTGCTGCATACACTGAGGTAGTGACACATGCATGAAGGTTCAAATCTTCAGAAATAGGTTGGACTTGGAAATTCTAGGTGAGACACATTCATTGATAAAACTGCAATTACTTACTACTGCCTTTTTTAGTCACATGAGTCCTTTGTGACTATTCAAAAATCTAACAGATTTTGAAAGTTAGAGTCCACATTTATGATGTGGACTAGATATACAGGATATGTTTCTTGTCAAGAAGGTAAAAAGCAGGCACACACTGTGTGCCTCACACCTAGACATACTCCAGGTCATTGTTTCCAGCCCAGAAAGTTCAGTGACCCCAGATAGAGACACTGCCAGGAAAGTGAAGGGTCACCATCACAACCATAGAAATTGGCCAAAGAAGTGGAAGCAGAAAGGAAACAGATTTAGATAGAGATTCAACAACTTGGCAGCATCTGACAGCAGGTGTTCTGTGAACCCCAAATGGATTTTGAGAACATCCACTGTTGAATGTAAATGTTTCCTTCAGTGTGTCAACACTTGTCAACACAGAGTGGAGCCAATTCTACTTCTTTTGTAGAAAAGGATAAATTGCATTTAATGTGTATAATTCCACAGCTCTGGTGCAGAGGGCAGTATAGAGGACACACTTGGAAACACTCTTCAAATGTCTAATTTCAAGACCTTCTAGCATTTCCCCTAATTTTTGGAAAATATCTGTCCTAGACATAGTAGAAACTCCCAGTCAACGCATATGCCCTTCCAGTGATTGGAAAAAAAAATCTTAATTATTTCTGCAGATATCTGAGGAAAATAAACACATTGTACTATATTTGGCCTGCCTACAAGCTAGTATTTCCTTGAATAAACTTTTAAAAATATTAAGCAGTGCTTCAGAGCTGAAAAAGCTTTCTATCTGAGAAGAAGTGTCACATACTTATATGCCCTGAGAATCTTGGGAAGCCAATCTCCTTTACACAAAATACTGTATAGATGAAGCAAAACATTTTTTACCAATTTATTAGGTGCATAACTGGCTGAATGTAGAAGTTTTGTGGTCAAGCCTCGAGTAAATCAGGTTCTCCTTTATCAAGCAGTGCAATACTCCTAATTCCATTCAGCATTTAGGCTGCTGCATATGGAAGGAGGGAAAGAGGGCCTTTTGCTGCTGCATTCCTCCCTTTGTTGACCTGGCACCCTTGCCTTTCAACGCATGCTCTGATGCTGACATTCATCGGCTGCAGGAAGAGACAGATCATCTGAAGAAGCTGAGACAAATATTTGATTTGGATGATTATCCTGCAGGTGTCTCATCATCACCATGATGCTTGGAATTACTAATTATTTTCCTTCTATTTATGCGTATCTTGCCATGAATACATATATTATGGCATAGTTAATTTGGATTATTGTGATCAATGTGACCCCTTGACCACTGTTTTCAAAGACAGCCCACTAATGGAGAGTAGCTTGTGCTAGAGGAAAGAATAAATGGGGTGATCCCAACAGAAGACTTCCTTCATCTCCTTTCTCATTGGTTCTTTCCCTTTAATCGAATACTACTTTGATAATCATAATGAGGGATCTACCAGTTTTCCTCAGTTCAGCTTGATAGGCCTTACAGCCATAAGTGTCTAGCATTAGAAGCTGTAAAACTTGTGCACAACAGAAATAAATAAATATATAAATAAACAATCAGGTTCTACACTGGTTTTATTAGTTTTTAAGGCTGTTAATTGTATGAAGTATTGTTTAATTGTCCACATTCTTTGTCTGGCATCACTCAGATCCTAGCCTGACCCTTCACAAAGATCAAAGAGGACGCAATTTTGTGTACAGATCCTGAAAAGAATTTCCTCACAATACTCTCTACCACAACCTGCTTTTCTTCTAGGTGACACTGAAAGCAGGATAGGTACCTTAAAAAATAATATTTTAATGGTGTTCAAACAGCTTACCATGTATGGTTTATTGGATTGATTTTTGAAAAAATAAGAAGGCAGTTTTCTTTATTTATGGACTATCTTAGTACAAATGGAGATAGAAAAGCAAACTCTTAACATCTCACCCCACTACAAAATAAAGTTAAATTTCAAATGACAGAAATGAATTTTGCCAAGTCAGTCTTTTTTCCATTCGGAAACACACACACTAACCCATTGAACGGTGGTGAAGGAGACAATGTTTCACACTGATCAAAATTAAAATATCCTTTAACATTAATTGGTATTTCCTATGTAATATTCTGTTCTATAAATATTCTTTTTCTACTGCTCAGCTCAGAACAAAAACAGTTTTGAGATACCAGGTAGCCCCCATAGGAAGGAAGCTGTGTTTTTTCAGTCACTTCTGAAAATTACATTTGGGAGAATGCAGTTCTGTTCATATTTCTGTGGGTGTCTCAGCACAAGTTTCACAGGCAGGAATTCTTTTTGCAGAGTAGTGACACATTATGTGATTATGCCTATGTGTATAATTAAGTGGTTACAGTATAGACATATTACTGCTTTCTAATGTCAGCAGCAGAAGCCTCTTTGCCAGGCATTGAAATTGCTACCCTTCAGCAATTAGAAAAAGTGTCATATGGGACTGTATTCAGACCTTACGTGTGCTCCAATCATTTTTTTTTGAGAAATATCAGTTACAAGATAAATTGTGGTTTCTCAGCAGCCCATCTAATATCCAAAATTATATGCTTAGACAGTACATGAGAGTTTGTGTTCAATTTGTCATGAATATGGGCATGGCAGAGGCAAGAACACACATCACTTAGTAGACCCCAGCAGAATAAAAGCAGGCAGCTTCCTTTTCTCTGAGCAGGCACCAAGTGTCAAATAAGAAGAGCATGTTGGGGCATGCCCTCCCCTATTTACAGACTGCGTTTTGTGTTCCCAGCTATTGGTCCCATTGCTATGAACCCATAGAACTTCACTTCTTGTAGCTGGCACTCTGTTAGAGGGACTCCTGAAACACTGCCTCTTGTACTACCCTTTTTCTACTGTTCTTGTGGAGACAATCACAATGCAGTCAGTGAAGAAGGCAGAGCAGCAACTCCAAATTGAAGTATCAGGACTCTGTGTGTTTGGAAAAAATGGGTAATTCTTCCTGAAACAGAGGAGAGGGGAAAGACTAGTTAGCTACCCAAAACTCCTTCAGAAAAAGGGACCAAGAACATGTTACTGTGCATCCATGGGACTTGGCCTCCAGCCTCTGTTTCTTAGGATGAATCTCTGATCAAAGATATTGGAACCTAAAGGGAAGTGGCAATATCATAGCTGCTAAATACAGTCTTAAAGAGATAACTTGAAGGCAGTCTGCTGCACAAAACAAACAAACAAACAACTGCCACAAAAAAACTCTTGAGAAAAAAAAAGAGAAATAAGCAATGATTTACCTTTCTATCCAAACTAGAGTAGGATGTGTAGTTGCTTCTGATGCCTTTCAAGTTTAGCAGCAGCTTCTGGAAACAGTTTAAGTTGATGCTAAACAGAAATAATAAAGCTTGCCAGTAGCATACTTAAAAGGCAGTAAATTCCTTCCTCAAGCTTGTTTTCAGAGTCAGCCTAGGTCCACCAGATCTGGCTTGAAAGAACACCCAGGATTAAAGCATATTTGTTGACTGAGTCATCAAAGGCAATCAATAACAAAAGTCAGTAGGAAGAAAGAAATAGCATACTGCTCTTTGGAATAATGGTTCAAGTTGAACATGAATCAGATAGAATTCCATCATTTCAGCATGAAAATGTCCATTTGGCTAAAGAACTCTTCGCAGACAGCAACCTAATAGAGACTAGAAGGCAGATGTTTCCAGACTCAGTAATGCACAGTGATCACCATGAATCAGTTTTATTGTATTAGTTAGGTTCTAAACTGCTCAAATACTTATATCCCAATACTTCTGCACCCTCTGTAAGCAGCAGAGAGATTGGGAGCACAGTAAAGGGTACAGAGACAAATGTTTACTCCTGGCAGGGACAGCTTTCTGGTATCTTGAGCCCTTCCTACTGTCTGCCAGGCCCTGGGGCTGGTAGTGCTAAGTAATGCTGCAGAACAGCAGCATACTGGAGGCATTGTCACTTCAAAGTAACCCTAACTTTCCTGCCATGAGAGGCAAACCAGAATTTTCCCATCTATTGCAGGGACTAATAACGCACAGCTCCTTCTGTTCATCTCTGCCACAGCCGCAGCTGCCTAATTTCTTTGGACACAGGCCTGGGTGGCCCCAGCTGTGCAGTGCCCTCTGGATGTGGCCCAGACACAGCAAGCAGACTTCGACCAAATATGATATCTGACAAGGATCAAGTTGTGTATCAAGGTATCTCGGTTTGAGACAATTTGGAGGAGCAGAGACCTTGGGCAGAAGTGTTCTTCCTTCGATTCAATACCCCTGGTTATCTCCAATACAGAGACTGGGAGACAGGCAGGAGAGGGAGAGAGGAAGAGGGGGAGGGAGACAGAGAGGTGCAACAGGCTTGGATGTCAGTGGAAAAAAAAGAATTCTTTACCAAGGAGAACGCTAAACAACAATACTTATAAAACTGAGTTAAGCTAACAGGAAAATTCCCAAAATCGTGCCCACTGGACTAAAATGAGATGTCGACTGCCCCTCCCCCCCGCCCCCCCTCCCTCACACCTTAAAACCTGTCAGGAATGATTTGTGAAGGGTCAGTGCTGGAGTGAGGCTGCAGTGCCGGCACAGGCGGGTCGGAGCAGGGCTGCGGAGCCCCAGGCGACTGGAAGGACTCACAAGACACCTGCTCGATCCAGCGATGAGTCCTGAGTCCCACGGAGTGTGGGTAGAAGACCCTTGATCTGCCGAGTGAAGTCCAAATGTGGTCTTTTGCTGGCCTCAGGGTAGATGGAAAAGCCTCTGGTACCTCCTCTGGGGTGGGGGGTTCTTCACTGGATCATTCATACTGGATCAAGGGACCTTTCAAGAGTCTGACGCATTCTAAGATGCCTTTTGTGTCTGCAGAGGTGGATCCATTATGGACATCAGCAGAGGTTAATATCTTCAGGTTATGTGTGTGAATTGTCCTGATGCTTCCCTAAGGGGAGTTATAACAGATGAGTCATTTGTATAAGGACAAGGAAACAACACCCAGCTCGAAGCCTGAGGCGGCAGGTGTGCCTGCCCACAACATCTGGATTCTCTGAGTCATCAGCATTCCAGTCGTGCGGATACATTCTTCTACAAGAATAATAGAGTACCACCCTGATCTTGAGTCCCTCTCCACACTCTAAATTAGTAGGCAAATTTGGGGAAAAGAAATGGTGTATACCAGAGCCTTTGTGTAATCCAGGACACAAGAGGAGGAGAAGGAATCCCAGACTATTGCTAGTCAGAGTTTACAGGTCTGGATTTTCTCCTGTGCTCTTGCTCTAGGATGGCAGCTTCCATTTCTTAATGCAATCTATGCAATTTTCCTTCTGTTTCATTTCCTGCAGATTAGACAAGAAATCTTTTGGAACTGCTTTTCTCAAGTCCCCAGCTGACAAAGTGGTAACATATACTTATATGTACATGTATTTGTATATATTTTTTTAAATATGTATGTATGTATTATGTGTATCTCCCCCACCAAGATGTGAAACACAGGTAGAAAGACACTGAAGTTATCAGTGCTCTACTACTGTGGCTGTTTAGAGACAGCTGTTTGGGCACACAGAGGTCTTGTTATAATAGTTGTAATTCTTCACTCTCTAAGAAGTCCAAGAATACCTGGATGTTGCATATAAAATAATTAATTTTCTTTCTAATTCAGAGTCTCCAGCTTGAAATGTCATTTTACTTCTTATCAAATTAAACATAAACTAGACATAAGAGAGAAGAGTGAGAAATACTAAATTTAAACAACAGGAATAAAGCCAAACACATTGTCATGCAACCCAAAATAAATAATTCAGAATTGTGAGCCAAGCAGAAATCTAATATCTATGAACACCAAGACATAAGTATTTAAAAGTCAGGGTTTATTGAAAATTAATTTGAAATAGAGAAAACAAAATGAAATTTTGAATGTTTTTAATTTTCATTTCTCGAAACCAGATGCTTTTTACTACATTCCATGTTAAGCATTTTATGGAAGATTATATATATAGAAGTTTTTAATAAATAATTTGTTGGCAAAATTTTTACAAAGAAGGAAAACTCACAAATGACAATTGTTTCAAAATGTCACACAATAAGATAAACTTATTCAAAAGCATTTTCAGAGCCTGCAAATTTGGCCTAACATATTTTCTTGTGAGAGAAACAAATTTAAAACAGAAGAGGCTGAAGAACAAAATAGAATCAGGGAGAGACCTGATATATACAAAGGCAGAGTGAAATTATATAGTTCATGGAGGATGAAGTCAGAGACACACAGAACAATTTAGAGAAGGTAAATAATCAGCTATGATTTTTCCAAATAACATGAGAGCAGGCAAAACCAGAAAGCAACCAAATTTCAGAAAGGCCTTTGGTCTATAGTTAATTTGTGGAATACATAGGTAAAATAACTCATCAAGGTTTGGAATGTGGCTAGTTAGATGGTTAATAATCATAGTCAAAAGTTATATGGAGCATAAACATGTTTTTCCAAAGACATAATTTTCATGTCAGCTACATCTTTTTTTTTTTTTTACTTTTTATGGGTTATTGCCAAAGATTATACAGGTTTTCTTTCAAATAGGGAAATAAGAATGTACTGAACTTCAATGAAAATGCCAATTTTTTTCCTTTCATATATTTTGTTTGTTGAAATCTAAATAAAATCATCTTCTGACCTGAAGCAAGCCATTTCACTTATTTTTTCAGCCATTTTTAATGAAGCATTGTGATGTAAATGGAAAGAGACTTCCTATCACTTTTCCAGCAAAACCATGGAGAGGAAGATAAAATGATGACAGCAATGAGTTTTGATGAAGAGTTATTCTGGCCACTATCTGAGGAGAAAGGAGGTGAGAAGGACCCACCAGTAAAAGTCACATGGTAGTTCTGTCTCCCCACAACATGCTGCTTTCATAGTGGGGGTGTAATTAAGACCTACCAGTCCCTCCCACCTCCTATAAATTTGGTATTTTTGAATCTGCACACAACTATCATATCCACAATTTCAAGTTAATTTTACTGTTATAGCCTAATCTATTCTCAAATTGGAAAATGACAGCTTTTGTCAAGGGTCATGCTGGGACTAAAAGGACAGGCAGAATTACAACTTTCCCTTCCCTCCTTGTATTTGGGTATAGAGTCAATGGTATGTTCTTGGACCCTCAGCAGAGGGCTTATGAATAGGCAGCATTGGTAGGAGAGGGTGAACTCAACAGCAATGGAGGGAGGAAATAAACCTGCAAGGTTTTCCAATTCCATTAGCAGTGCATTGGAGAACCCAAAATGTTTGGGATTTAATTATTTAATTTCTTCCAAAGACTGGCACGTCCATCCAGGTTTGTCTCTCTTTTATGTATACATTTGGATACAGTGGATATATCCAGTGCATCCACCACCTGTCACAACCAGCAACTGTTTGGCTAGTAGAAGGCAACAGATCATCTCCAGCCCAGGTCTGTCTCTGCTGTGTCACACATGTGCTGGATGCAGCAGTGCTGTTTGTGGTGGCAATGAAGAGCTTACAGTGAGGCTGTTCCAGGATGTGTCAGAGTCCATGGTGGCCTCCTTCCCACCAGTTGCTAGGCAGCACTTGGTTTGACCTCTGGCTGCCAAAAAAATGCTTGTGTTCTCAAAGCAGGTATAATCCTGGATGGAAGAATAAGGTGCCCACAATGGATATACTGAAGGGAGAGAGTCCAGCAATGCCCTAAATGAAGCCAGGGAGCATGATGGAGGAGGGAAGTACCCTCTCTGGGCATCCAGAACCCAGGATAAAACAGGCACTCGAGGTCCTAGTTTCCTTCTCTTGAAACCACAACCAAAGGAAGGGGAGCAAGGAGGGGCAATAGAGGGTCCCTGTGAAACAGCAGTGGGCAGACAGAGACACCTAGCAGCATGTCTGGAAGGATGCCAATATGGGAGCATGCAGGCTGCCAGGCAGTGCTTACCAAAAAGCTGAAATCAAAGGGGGAAAATTCCACACAAACAAACACAGGACCTAATTATAGTTTTCTATTATAAAAGTCTCAGTAAGGGATCAGGTCACATAGAGCTTGGAGAATCATTGCTCAAATGCTCGGTGGCAGGCACCCGTTTCCCTGGTTTTGTGTTCCCTATATGTTTGTTATTTTAATAGCAGATGAGAAAACCAGTGCAACAAAGTTGATCTCTCCCTCTCAAGAACCTCCATTGCTCTCTGTCTGCTGCTGAGGGAAACTGCTAAACAGGGACAGGGAATTTAAATGAAAAGGCAAAATAGAGGGGGATTGGCATAGCACACAATTCAAAAGCAAACTTGTTTCACTAAAGGACTATTTGAAAAGCCCAACCATGCCAACAATAGCCTTTCTTCAAGTTCACCTTGTAGTGCAGAGAAAAGAGGTAACCTGCAGCCCTCGATGAGGGTGAGCAGCGGAGAGGTGGGATGTGAGGATGAGAACATAGTATAAGAGAGGCAGAGACAGGGGAGGGAGGGAGGGAGGGAGGGAGGGAGGGAGGGAGGGAGGGAGGGAGGGAGGGAGGGAGGGAGGGAGGGAGGGAGGGAGGGAGGGAGGGAGGGAGGGAGGGAGGGAGGGAGGGAGGGAGGGAGAAAGGGGAAGGGGGAGGGAAAAAAGAGAGTGCAAATCCAAATGTCGATTTGTAAACACAGTGAGGAGAGCCTGCTGGCTGACAGGCTGATTTATTGGATTCTTCCAGTTAATCACTGTCGGCCTGTGGCCAAACGGATCTCCAGCAAAGCTGAAAGGCAGCTGAGGGAAACAGGCTTATAAGCATAAAGCCGCATAATGGTGTTCAATGAAGTGTGAGACTTTTAGTTCAGTCTCAGTGAGCCGGTCGCATTGCTGGAATGTCAAAATGGGATTGTGGGTGGAAAAATTATGGATTTAAACTGCTAGCTGTAAATGAGGTCAATATGTCTGGTTCATAAACAGTCCGAGGCTATTCCAAGAATGCAGTGAGGGGGAAAATTAGCGTGAAGCCAACACTGTAGACAAACCTCATTGAGATATAATTGCAGCTATAAATACAAGTGAAAAGCTTACTGAGTGCAATAAAATATAGACACGGTTTTTTATCTCTCTCCCCCCCACATATTTCCTTCTTTCAATCTATGCATTTATTAAGTGTTGTGCATCTATAATGTTTCCCCCCTCCTCCCTCTTCTCTTCCCTCTGACACCCAGTGTTGAAATTAATTGACTGTTCTTGATCTCCCATTCCATTTTATTCAGGCAAGATTGGAAAAAATCAAAAGAGCACATCTAAAGCATTTTCTTCCCTTTTGCTTTTCTATTTGAATCAGGTTGAAATGTGTTAAAAAAAAAGGCTCTGTGACTTTTTTACGTCTTAAAAAAATGCAGTAAAATATCTTTTTAAATGAATACAGCTGTTGGATCATTTGAATCTCAATTTAATGAGGTGACATCAAAAGCAAGTACTGGATCCTACAGAGAGTCTCTTTCACAAGTTACCTGGTTTTTGCTCACGAAACATTGACTTTAAATTAATGTGATGTTTCAGATTTTCTTTTTTTTTTTTACCCCTGTAGGTCTTTTATTATTGTATGGCAGGGGAAGGAAATAGCACCAAAGTACAGGAGGAAAGACACTGAGCAATATGCCTTTCCCAGTTTAAAACTGATACAGTAATAAATTGAAGTCTAATGGCTATGGTCAGGCTGTTTTTTCCCCTAAGCCAATTGATTTAAATGGCAGTAATTTGGCTAGCAAGGCTAGTCCTATTTAAATTAAAGCCATTAATATAATAGCACCAGTCTTGAATTAAATCTGTCTGTAGCAGAGCCTCCACCGGTCAGTGGTTTAATAACTGTCCAGGGATGTCCTGAAAACACCCACATTCATACAAACAGCAATAAGAGATTAAAACCAGGATCCAGAAAACCTCCTGTTTTACTCAGATGTAAGAAGCAGACATCTGTTACAGTCAAGAAGAGGAAAATCAAAAAGTCTTTATTCTTCTAGAAGCACAATATGCAACTTCTTTATGTATATTTTTTGCAAACTCCTGCCCCTCCCATGCCATCTCCTCACCTTGGCAATTGCATTTAAATTAGTTGGCTTGATGATCTGTACACATGCCGACCAATGTAAAAAGTGTCAGAAAACACTGAAACATATCTGAGGATTAGCATCTGATATAGAAAGCTTATTCTTGGCAGAAGCCTTCTCAATGTAGTTAGGATTGATCTTTTAACTTCCTCACCCATTGTTCTTTATTCCCATTGTGGCAGGCTGCTATGTATTGTTGGGCAATTTCTTTCCTTACTTGAAGAACTATGCAGGATTTATTTTGGACCTATTTAATGTCAAGCCTTGCCTGTGGGAACTAGAGGATGCAAGTCTCCCATTTTAAAGAAAGCATCTTTGTGCTTCAGTCTCACCTCTGTGAGATCAATAACACCTTCAATATAGTTAATCTTTTGAAAACCACCTTATAGTTTCCCTGTCTAACAGACAAGTTCCACTGTATCAAAAAAACTGAGTTTATTCTATATTTTACTTGGTTATGTCTCACTGACTTACTTATGGCTGTTTTAAGTTACAATTCATCATGTTGGACATCAGTCAGCTTCAGGTGAAGTTGTTGCTTCACTGGACAGGAGATTAGTGCTGAAACTTGCATGTAATAATAAATGTTGTATTTTTGTCTGAAGTTTGCACTTTGCAGTAAAGGGATTGAATGTTGTTCAGGATGAATAAGCACTAGATATATTCTGTATCCTTTTGTGTACATAGCTGAAGAATCCAGATCTTAGGATGCACTCCTAGTTTTTAGTAATTTTTCACAATTCCTGGTCTCAGCATCTCTGTACAGACAGCATAAAGATAAAAGACTGTTTGGCTACTGTCTGCACCAAATGATCCTCCAGTAATTCTACCCCATATCCATATGCTCCTCGAAACTAAAAAGAATGAACAGCATATTCTCAGCTTTTTCCTAGACAGTGCTCATAAAGCTGCCTCAAATTAAGATTGCCTGACATTTTCCATT
Organism: Pithys albifrons albifrons; assembly: GCF_047495875.1. Taxonomy (NCBI): domain Eukaryota; kingdom Metazoa; phylum Chordata; class Aves; order Passeriformes; family Thamnophilidae; genus Pithys; species Pithys albifrons. The sequence goes on along the minus strand of NC_092497.1, from coordinate 73,420,839 downwards.
AGGAGTCTCTGCTTTCAGTCACTTATCACTGTATTTAACTGAACAGAATATTTCTGTGTGTCTACAAACTCTCATGGACAATAAAGAATGGGGAGGTCTACAGGTTTGGTCATTCAAAATTTACTCTATTTTTGGGAGCTTAAAATTGTGTCCTTTTACTTTGTCCAAGATATAAAAAGCTACGGGAACTCCATTAGTCATATGCTTAGGTCAGACAGGTTTTGCATGTGTAAAGTGTGCAGAGATATAGCACATGAAAATCAGGGCCAATTTTTTAAGTGTTTAGCAGGCTTGGTCTATCTATGTTCTCCTTGTCCAGACACATAACAGTGTGAATGGAAAGCCCTGAAAATACTCCAGAATTGCAAAAAGCCCACTTTAATATGCAGAAATCAGAGGCAGAATTTATTAGCTTGGGTTCAGTACTGAGCTAACCCATGCACAAAATCTCCACTCTATGGAGAGTTTGTACAGAGCAAACCCGTACCTTCAAGAAACAGACAATGAGGACATAACCTTAGACTGTTACCTTTTAAGAAGAAAACACAATTAATTAGGTGGAGAAAAAAATAATTTAACATATAATCTTATCCCAGAATGGTCAAACAAATAAATGCTTCCACAAAACTATGAGTCATCCACCAGTCTTGCAGTGCAGAACTCTCCAGTCAGGTCAGGAGTTCTTCTATCACACAGCAAAGCTGTTCTTAAAGAAATACCCTCAATCAACACCCAGGCATATATTTCTAGACACATTTAAGTTGCAAAGTCAATGTGGCTTTTCAGGTCCTTAGGAAAAGGAATTGTATATAAGTGTGGGTTTGGAATCAGTAGCTCTAAAACCCTGGTCATGGAGCTCAGCCAGGAGTATTACTTTTAAAAGTACTTAAGATTCCAAAATTTTGCCCACCAAACTTTGGCAGAGTCTTTGGCTCTTAATACCTTGAGATAGCCTACAGGAAAGAATCTACACACTACTCTCAGGAGACATTTTTAATTTTAGGAGGAAATAAGGATTTTGGCAAAAATTTAAAAGTGTAACATACAACTAAGACAGCATTCCACAAAGCGCTGTCCCAGCACATGTCAACCCACAAAACTTAGTGAAATCAAACCCACCAGTTTTGAGTTATCCAAAATATTAAGAAAAGAGTAAAGAAAGAAAGAGAGATCAAAAAAGAAAGAAAGAGATTAAGAGAAGAAACAGGAGAAAACATCTATCACCAAAGAATCCTATGGAAATCTGGCTCCACAAGGCAGATGGCAAGTCCTGAGAAAAGGTGAGTTAGAGCCCTTTTTCTCCCCTATTTATGTGCTATGGCCATCCCTCCCAGGTGGGACATCCAGCACTGACCACTTGGTGCCTCCCAGCTGGGAGTGGAGGTGGCATAGCCAATCGGAGGCTGGGTTAGGGTCTCCAGGTGGTGTGGTGTGGGCAGGCTACCAGGCTGCGCTTTTGATTGACAGCTGCTACATATGGCTGCCCTGTGAATTCCAAGGCTGCCTTTCCCCACACACAGAGGTTTGGTTCTGATCTAGTAATAAAATAATACTTTTACTGATCCAGTATCTCACAGTAGCAACAACTAGCTGTAGCTCATAAGGTTTGGCTGATACCTTTTATGTCCTCTGCTCTAGCACTTCATAAGATTGACCAAGACTAAGAAACAGAGGGTTTAATAGCACCTCTGAACTTGCTGTCAGCAAGTCACATATATGTATATACCCCAGACATGTATCCCAGTAATAATTTAGGACAAAAGGGCAGATGGCTTTTAGATGGATCCAGGAAATACATCTGGTCCATGATCATATCTTCTTGCTATGCTCCTCATTTTAATATAAGTTAACATAGAAACTCTGAAAGTGATCAAATGATGACATTTTGCAGCAAATGATGATCATTCCATGATCAATCATTACCAAAGACAGATACCAGAAGAAGCAAAACTCTGAAATTTCTGACATGTTTCTATTAAAGGTACATGATCTTGCAATATAAAGAAAAATGAGTGCTTTCTATTTATTGAGCTGTAATTTTTCTCTGTTCTTAAACCTTCCTGTATATTATACTTTCAGAGAATAAATAAGGTTATCTGTAGGAGATATGAGTTATCCTACAGCAATGTAAGGCAAGCTGTTTTGTCATATAACTTTCCTGTAAAATTCTCTCTTTATTTTTTGAGTCTCTGTTAAGCATAGGGAAAGAACAGCGATCTTCAGTGTTAGTAGGCCCTTGCATAAAAAAGAAATTAAATATATGATATCAAAAGCATTCTCTTCTTATAGACATTTTCAAAATCTTCCTATTGTTTTCTTAACTTTACTGGATTTTGATTTGAAAGCCTAGCTGCAGTGAGAGACCATGGTGGTTTCAGAAACTTGTTATAAGAAAACAAACCCATGTAATTCAAAAAAGTTCCAATTAAACCAATGAAGAGAGGGAAATTATTAAGCAGCACACAGGAATATTCAGGGCAAGAAGATGTATATTGGACTCTTTATTTGAGCTCCCTCCTCTTCTTAACTTTTCCAAATCTGAGGTCAAAGAGTCTATTTGTATTGCTTAGGGAAATGTTTTTTAAGGAAAGGTATAGTATTTTCCTTGATTGAAAAGGTCATCTTTGTTTGCCGTTTTCCTGGAATCTGAAGTCCAAATGCCTGCACTCTTGTTGTCATTGTAAATAGAGCACTCAACACAACATTCCCACTTTCCCTCAAGTCCTAAAAGACATTAATGAATGTTAATCAAATTGCTGCAGTGAACCCACTGCTGTATCTTTGGGCACACTTATCACCTGTACAGCCTATGACAAGCTTCCCAAACACAGGACACCATGAGATGCCCTGTCTTTACACTTCCAGTCTAAAATGTCATTAAAAGCTACTATATGTCTCCTTCTTTCAAGAGCAAGTGGTGAAGAATTTAAGAGTATTCACTCCCTTAATTTTCAGTACTGCAGTCTTCCTTGGCTGATGGATATATTTGTAGTTTATGGTAGCCCATGACGTCCTTTAGATTAAAATTTTTTCCAAAAAAACCAGAGCTTGCTAAAACATTTATGGGACACTAACATATTTACAGAAAACTATACTATGACATTTGGAAGACTATCCCATCAAATATCTGTTATATTCATGTGTCCTGAATGGGCTTAGTATTTTACAGAGAAATTAAACACGAGCACAGCAACTCACCTCAAGAACTCAGTTGTAATTCCCACAGGTCTTTTCTTCAACGTGAATTTAGTGCACATGAACTATACTGGATTGACAGGGAACAAGAACCTTGCAGAGAACCACTCTATTTCTATGCAAAGAGCTCAGTTTTTGTATTAGAAAGTCTCCTGTCATACAGTGTTTTAACTAATAAGAACTTACCAAATGAGGAAATGATGAGTTCTTTCAAATCTTAGCCAGAATACTATTTACCAAAAAAATTTAGAGATGGGGGAAAAAAAGAGTGAATCATGGTGCTATTGTCATTTTGCTTTCAATTTACCAGTGATTGTGTAATGAAATGAAGTAATATAAATTATAATAATGTGTTGTTATGACTCCGTGTGTCATTTGCATTATGTGACATTCCAAATTTTTCAATTTGAGTGTTTGGAACACAAAATGTTGTCTTTGTTCAAGAATTAGCAAGTACATGCTGGCTGAATTCTCTGTAAAAACACATCTTCTGGCATGTCTTCAGCTAAAATTATTCCTTCCTTTACTAGAAATTGTGTCCTTAATCCTATATAATTCTGGGTATATAGCCACACATTAAGACCTGTTTATGAACATACTGTGCAGTTCATGTACACCTGAAGGCCCACAGATGAGCCAGTGCTATACACATTATAATATTCTGCATTGCATGTATTCATAAATATAGGGTTTCTAATGGCAAGAAGGACAGCATACTTAATTTTAATGAGTTAGGAATGACGCATAACTCACAGGTGGCAGAGCGAAGCAAAGCCACTTTTGGATTCTGTACAGTCATCCCTACTGGATGAGTATAATATTCCATTATACTCTCCACCACCACATATTTATACCATATCAGAGACTTATGTCTAGAGAGTAACTAAACTTTTTTGTTACCTGTTGCTGAAGAAATGAATATCATTGAAGAAATATAAAGACATATTGCTGGGTTTTATTTCCCACTGGCAGGGTCTAAATATGTATTTCATAGAAGTAAACACACACATACACACACATTAATAATGTGATGGTTTTCCTAGTGCATTATTGAGAGCTACTGCAATGAGTTCATCTGCACCCTGGATATGATGGAATTTCTGCTCCTTAGATATATACATGTGGGGTTTTACACCTTTTCATTCTCTGAATGTGATTCTGGACTTGCTGTGGCATAAGAAGAACTCCCTGAAAAACAACACATGCAGTCAACTTGCAATGAAACAGAATTAGGCCTTTGTCTTTCATTTAGCTGTAGGCATAGTTATCACCTTTTCCACTTAAAGCACATCAAAAAGTAATAGGAACAAATAAGCCAAGTCCGAGACACTCACATCATCTGGAAATAAGTCTGTTATTGCTGGATATAAATGGTCATGAACACAGTAGCAATCAAAATAAATAAAAAAAATCATCTCTATGTGATGTTGTTGAATAGCAGTATGCAGGAAGTTGCAAATAGGAAAATAGTTGCATATATGGAAACAAATAAGCTGCATCACTATACATCTCTATTCTGTGCTTTTCTGCTGTTGTCCTTTCAAATTGACCGTCCTACTACCCACTTCAGTAACGATGCAAAAGCCGAAGGTCGTTTTCCATTTCTAAACCTACATGCCTATCTCTTATTCTGACAACCAAGATTTTCTTCCTTTAAACAGAGTACTTAGCTTCTTTTAGAAACTAAACTAGTAAGCACCCTAAAAGTGTCATTAGCCTGGCTAAGTAGATGTTAGAGAATGTGGGTAGTATATTAAACAAGTTTTTTTCCAAATTTTACATTTTAAAAAGTACTTAATGGTAATTAAACAGCTGGGACAGAAGGTCCAGTTCAGTTCAAAGAAGTCAAACACCTGTTTTTACAGTCACTTTTTTTGAAACATGAGCAGAAAAATAAAGAAGCCAGCTCTCTGAAACATCTTTTTCTACACTGTCTTCAATTTTTTTTTTCAGGTTAAAGGTTCATGTTAAATTTGGAGATCTAAGTGTTTGTAGCCAGAATATGCATATACAGTCTTAAAAGTCACAAAACTGGGCAGCATTGTATAGCAGGATGCATACCAGGTTTTTAAAATCTTACCAGGAAAGGGTATCTCATCCTACTTAAGATGTTTTCACTTCCAAATAAGATAATTACCCTGATCAAACAACTTTTAAATTGCTGCCTGGTTTTGATGTACGTATGCTCTCCAGCTCTCTGAAACACTGGCTAGAAAACTCTTTTAGCTGGTCACTATATTTTTCTTCTGCTCGTGTAATAAGGTACCCACAACTATATTGATGTTAGTGGGTTGGTTGGTATTTATTTAAATCAGCATCAAAGAGAACACAACATGTTTTGCTCTACAGATAATTTTTGAACAATATGGAGAAGAACATTTTAGCTTGCACAGGGGAATAAGACAGCACATAACATAAAAATTGGCACACCAGCATGGGAAGACACAGAGTACTACTTTGAATTGTTCTCTTTTTTATTTTTTTGGATAAAGGAGTCTATATATATAGTCCCATATCACACTCAAAAAGGAATTGTTCATTGCAATTTTGGCAATTTTACCACCTCTTATATACTAAAAAACCTAAACAAACAAACAAACAAACACACAAAAGCATGCTGCACAGCAGTATGTACGGAATATTATCTTCTGCTTAACAAGTAATCTAAGATCTGATGCTGTACTTTATATCAAGAACTTCTGAGGCAATATCAAAGTAATGTTGCAACAACAGAAGTTCTAGTGGCAGCAATTGCCTTGATCTGCAGAGTTTCAGTGATATGAACTGGTTGGTTCTCTGCTTTCTTGTTTTACAAAGATAGAAAGTAACTTTCAGCATTCCAGAATATCTGTGTGAAGGAATGAAGTTCAGCATAAAAAATATATTCTTTATCTTTCTCCTTCTTGACCTTACTTTTTTTTCCTCTTTTCTCCTTTTTCATCAAGAAGCAATTTGGTTTGCAGAAATAGACTGGTTTAATAAAACTGGTCTTCTCCCTTCTACTAAAAGTTTACCTGCGAGAGCCCCGAACATAATAAAATCAGATTATGAAGGCAATCATATTTAGTTGTAATAAATCAAATCTTGCAGACATCAGTTAAGTCTCCCTTACTGCACTGGGACAATATCACGCATGCATACATCAATACCTGAGGTGTCAGAAATATATTTCATAAGTTCAGAAAAATTGCATACACACTTGCAGCACCATTATAAGCAGTGAATTTGTAATGTGAACATTATGATGTATAAAGTGGCTTTGTTCCTACATTTAATAAGCACCACATGTCAAGCCCACAAACATAATGGAATTTGCTGGTGATTTACCATTAGATATAGGATATTGTTTTCAGGAAGAGAATTTTCCACATTTTATTAGCAGTATCCAATTTTAAGAAGCCATCTTCTTTCTCTCCTCTGACTGCAACAGATTCTTTGGATTAGTGAATGAAAAAATCTCAGCCGGTGGTATATTCTATTAAATTGAACTGAAGTAAGTGCAAGACATTTCCCCTTGCAGAGAAAATATTTCCTTTGGATTATCCCTGCAGAATATATGTGTTTACTATTCTAATTTTGGCATAAGTTAGGATGCTGGAGAAAGTCTTTTCTAAGGGGCACTGTGCCAGCTCAACATAAGAGCTACGGTATAGCAATCTTGTACACATGCCAAGATATGTTTCCTGACCTCATAAGGTCACATCACAGGTACTTTCAATCTAAATAATAGAGAAGAAGATCACTTTTATTCCTTTTTAAGAAGACTTGTTCTCTAAGTCTCTATTGATGTACATATAGGGATAGAGTGAGTATCTTCTTGTTGTGCTCTTCAGTACTGCCCATTAGAAATATTGTACTTGAAAAAGTTGTCCTGATTCTGGCCAGGACACAGTTAATTTTTGCAGGAGCCAGGAGCAGGCATGGCTAGGACCTGGAGGTTATTCTGTACCATCTCACATCATTTTCTAGGGATGGGAAAAGGGTCTCTTCCAATAAGCATGATGGAGGGAGTGACCAGACAGTGCCCATTCCCTCTGTTACTAATAATGTAACTCTTACTGCTAGTTCTCTTATTTCATTGCAGTTTTCCAGTAATTTGTTCTTATCTCAACCCATGATCTTTACCTTTAGTTTCTCCAATTGTCCTCTCCATTCTGCTGCAGGGGAAGGGGGAAGTGAGTGAGTAGCTCATGGTTTGGATGTTGCAATGGGAACACTAAATTAGGGAATACCATTTCTAAACCACGATAGGGGGTAAATTGCAATATTTGAATATCAAGTTACACAAATCTTGAATATTGAACTGTGGAAACAACCTCCCTTTGAACTGAGAGATAAGAGATTTTTAACAAGTACACATTAAAAAAGTCTCTGTAGACCATAATCCTACCAGGTGACCTGAGCCATTAATATTTACTAAAATAAAAAGAGACTGCAGGCAGTTGGACCTTAAATTTTTGCTGGGAATAAAGAAGTAGTGTCCTGTTTTTCTCCTTTGAAGTGCTGTTTTGCATTCTCTTAATAAGGCCATCCATAGTTTTGTAAACTTTGTTAAATGTTGTGACTTTTTCTCAAGCAAGTTTACTGCGTAGTATTTGTGTGTTTCCCAGCAGAGCTCATAAGATCAAATTTAATCAGCAGAGGTTCATATTGCCAATGATTTCTCATTCTGTTTTTGTTTCTTTTCTCCATATGAAATTGCTTGAGGGTATTTACAGCTCTGTTCTCTAACAACATATATATAATATTTTTTACACTGAGCAACATTAAAGCAATCCATTATTTAAAAGACTTTATTCCTAGAAAGACACTATCTCTAAAACTCAGCTGCTCCAGTTTAAGCCAGGTCTAGATTTCACAAACATTTATTTAAGATATCGTTTTTCAGTTCACACTCCGTGTTCACCACCCAGCTGTTTTTTGGAGCCACCATTCCTTCTCCAGTGCCCCCTCAGTTGTCCCAACACAATAGTTGCAGAGTCTGGTATAAGGGAAGAAAACAAGATTTCAGATGACCTTGAGAATTTTCTGATATTTGGCTGATCATTCTCACAGCTAGATACACCATTCCTGCACAAGTGAGACAGGGAGGAGGAGAGAAGGTACCTGAATTGTGCTTGTGACTAGCAGTAATGCCCAGGAAATCTCTCATCACAGATAACATCACTGTTTCAAACAGGTAAACATGAAAGAACGTGACACTGTGGTATCTGTGGTTCTTACTTATGTGGTGAGTATAGGTAGAATGGGAGAAGAGACAAAACGTTCCAGCTTCTGTTTTGAGCCACTCAACAGATTGCATCCTTAGCACTTTAAAAAAATGAAAAAAAAAGAGACCAGTGAAAGTAAAATAAAGTCTCAAATACATTTTCAGGGTTAGATGGAATGATTCATAAGCACAGATAAATTTCAAAGTACGCCTGTGAAGTATTATATTACTAGAACTACATACATTTTAGGCAAAATCTGGGGGGGCTGGGAAAATTTCAGATTTTGAAAGATAAACATTTCATTGAGAGATACCTAAAAATTAACTCCATTATTTCTTAAAAGCCTAAAATTTTTATTTTGGCCTTACTAAGAGTAATATTAAAAATATTTGAAAAAAAGAAATTGCTTTTTTTTTTAGCATTTAGTTCAACATTATAGGGTATATTTAAATATTTAAAATCTAGGTTAAACATATAAAGAATCATTTTAAGATCTTTTCAATCTAGATTTTTCACTCTTTGTTGAAAATATGATCTAATTAGTCCATTATCTTAAAAGAGTGCCAAAGATGTTCTTATTATTACCATACAGATTTTACAAATGACAAATGAAGATTCATGGAGAATAGAGCCGAAATGACTGAAGTGTCCAACAGCATGGTGTAACCATCTTGAATCAGAATAACTTGCTTTTACACAGCACATAGCTTTTTCAAAATACTAGTTTCATCAATTTCAGTTGCAGATATGAGTGCTCATGATTTCCAGGGATCAAGATGCCTCCCCGTCCCAAAGTAATGATCTCTCATATAGAAATCTGGTTTATCCTCAGAAACACTAAGACATTTTGCATGTGCAGTTTCCTTTTAGTTATCCATCAGGTGTCCAGAAAAAAAAGGAGTATATAAAAATAGTTAGGGGAAGAAAAAAGATTGGAAGAAAGTCCTCAGAATATTAAGACTTTTATTCTTGCATTGAAATGCACGCACCATAGTTTTGTTCTTTTTTTCATTATGGAGAATTCCCTGTCACAGCATTTGCCAGGATAAGGTCTTCGGCAGTTTTCAAGAGCCAAAGATTCTACTTCTGAGTCATGATATTACATCTCTAGACTGGCTGAATTTAGTAAAGAAATGTCCTAGCTAGAGCAGCTGGGACCAGCTTGTTATTGTGTGGGTGTGATCAAAACTGTGTATTCCCCCATATGTGTCATGGATCACTTGCAGCAGCTGTCCAAGGCACACCTGATGCCTCAGGCTACAGGCTGGGTGTTACAGAACCCTGTGAAATAGGGGACACATCAATGACTCGGCTGTGATAACTCCCATCCGGGGAAGCACTACACCTTCACACCCAGCCTGAGGGGTTAGGTCTGTGAATGGGCCATCAAGGAGTACAAAAATATCCCATGACTCACAGAGTTAAATCACCCATTGTGAAACTCCCTACCCTGGGGGAGGTACTGGGCATTCCCCCCTGAACCTGAGCATATATCATCTTGGGGTTTGAGAACTTCTGGGACCACTTATCAGATCCAGAGGAGGACCAAAACCTCAACAGGACTGTGACCATCATCCTCACCAACAGGTTTTCCTTTCCTTTTACTTTGTACTCAGAGGGACCACATGGCTCTCAGCACAGCGGCCAATGAACACCATTATGTTTGTGCCCCAAGGTGCTGGGTTATAATTCTGGGTTTTGTGTGTTAAAACCACTATTCTCTGTATCACTGTATTTATTGCAATTTTTTTAAAAAGTAAATTGTAATTCTGACTTTTAATCTCTCTTGAGTCAGGATCATTTCTCCCGCCAGTTTACCTTTAAATCAGCACAAGAAGATTGGGAATACTGAAATCATATGTTGTAAGACAGCTAATAAGAGTCTTGCTTGCCTATGTCACCCTCCTCGAAGCTCCATTTCCACATGAACCAGTTTTTGAAGTTTGATGGTGGATGGTATTTCTTTATCCTGCTTCTGGGACCAAAGTAGTTTATTCTGTCATATCATGTTCCAGTCATTTGTGAAATCTGTTCTCAAAGCCCGTGTTATGGAAAGACGCTATTTTATCCAATCTTGCCTATATACAATATTCACATTTTAAAGTGATCCAAATCCCCAAATGTACTTCAAAAATTTTCAAAAGAGCTTTGCCGATTTCTCTGCCATATATATATTTATCTGTGTTGGTGGCTGTTTCCTGCTTAGACTAATGATTCAAAGGAGATCCCTAAATAATGTTATATTCTTATAAAACCTTGTCTTCCTGGGCAGATAGTTTATTACTTTGAGCAGTGGTTTACCATTCATCGTTCAAAATTTCCCGCTGTTCTTTCTGGAAGTAAAGCACTTTCTGAAACTACATTCATCATGATCTCCAAGAATGCAAATACTTTTCACCTAACCAAAATTAATTCACATAAACAAAAAGAAAACTAAGCATATTAGAAAAAGAAAGAAAACGCCTGGAGGCATTTCACATTAGCACAATGTTGTAGTTTCACCCCAGCCAGCAATGAAGAACCACATAGCTGCTCACTCATTCCTCCACCAACAGGACCGAGGAGAGAATTGGAAGAGTAAAAGTCAGAAAACTCAGGGATAAAGATATTTTAATTGGGAAAGCAAAAGACACACACACAAGCAAAGGAAAACAATTAATTCACTGCTTTCCATTGGCAGGCTCCAGGAGAGCAGGCCCCATCACATGCAACAGTTACTTGGGAAGACAAAGATCATTACTTCAAATGTCCCCCTTTTCCTCCTTTCCCCCCAACTTTAATAAGGACAGAGGGGTAGCTAACAAATTCCAACTTTATATAAGGAGTGTGATGTCATAGGGTGTGGAACATCCCAGTGGTCAGCTGTCCCGGCTATGTGAGCTCTCAATCTCCCATTCACCCCCAGTCTCCTCACCAGTGTGGCAGCATAAAAGGCAGAAAAGACCTTGGCTCTGTGTAAGTCCTGCTCACAAGTAACAAAGATATGTCTATATTATAAACCACCTTGTAATTGCTCCAACAGGAACAAGCAAGGTTTCACCTATTCTCTGAGTAAGAATCAAATGGAGGTGGAGTGTCACATGGGCAGACAAAGAGGAAAATAGAGATTTCATTTCCCTGTCTGTCCATAGATATTAAGTGCATGGAAAATGAGTATAACTTCCTTTCAGCAGTGAGAAAAACCTGCTGTGTATCCTAATACAATAATAAGACACCTGGTCAACAGTGTGGTAAGAACACAGGAAATAATGAAAACTACATAGAGATTGAGTTATTTAAAATTACTCCTAGACTGATATACTTCACCTATTTTTTTTCCCTCTCAATAAGGACAGAGGGGTAGCTAGCAAATTCCAAATAATTTCAATTTATCTTGCATTAATAAATAAATTCATTCATTAATACTCCATTTTAAATCATCTGATGATGATTGGATTCAACAGCATCAGAGTTGTCTGCTCAAAAATTTTTCAATTGTCTCTCTTTGTTTTTTTTATTCTCATCAGTAGAAAACAATATTAAAATTGTGGCTGAAAGCAGCTACTCATAGTTTCCCTTGCAGTTTAGATGGAGATGGCGTATGCAAGGGACTTCCTCTCTGAGATGGAGTTGGGAAGGGCTATTTTAAGTGTTGAATTAAAATGTTGAAACTAAAAGGAGTTATTGGTCTGGGCAAGGGGAATTTCAGGATAAATGCACAGGCATTTTTGTATGGTGACAATATGTCAATGAGATAAAATTTAAGGCTTACTACTCTAAGCATGCACACAGCAAATGCTCTTGAAACAAAAAAGAGAACTTGGGATAATGGGACTTGAGCACAGGGCAGTTATGGTCACCAATGAAGTAAACCAGCACTTAGACATGAAGACTTAAATCAGCTTTCTTGGGAATGGCCCAAACCTTTTACCCAGAAGACTTGCATATGAAAACAATTTGGGAAGCTGATCTTTGCATCCTTTCAGCTGTTACCTAGTAACTAACTGCGTGAGTGCTTCCATTCTATTTTACAGCAGAGCTGCACAGGCTAGCTTCCAAACAGCCAGAAAGCCCAGGCAAGTCAATGCCTTTGTCATGTTACCAAGGCATTTGGTGGATGCTCAGGAAGGAGCATGCATGCAGAAAGTATTGAATTCTAGGAAATTCCAGGGAGAAGTATTTGGTTCTTATTATCAGGAGCAAATTTCTATTGGTGGAATCAGTGCTGCCTAGTTCAAGGCAGTGACTAATTACTACTTGTAGAAAGCTGTCACAGTCCATCAGCTGCAGACATGTAGGAGCTATTAATACCTTCTGATAAGTGGTCAACATCAGTAGTGGTTGCTTATTTATGGGATAAGCTGCCATTGCTGACCAGCAGCTTCATGCTATGGCTACTCCTGTAGATAAGAAATCACCATGGAGCAATAGATCATCACTGAAACTGCAACTGCACAGGTAATTACAGCAACACATTTACCACTTAGCAGTACCTAAATACAATCACATGGTACAATTGCCACATCCATGTTCCTCTTCAAATTTTCTCCTCCTATCTTTCGTTTCCTTCCTTACCCTTCATTTCAGCATCCTCTACCCATCCTTTTCAGACCAACTCCTCCCCATATTTGTGCTGCCACCACCCTAAGCCATACACAACATGTGAGAAGTCAGGTGGTTGTGTCAATGCCTAGTGCAGGGGTTTCAGCTGGATGACTGGAGACAGACAGTTTCCACTAGGGGTTTATGCAGGTTCCTGTGTACTGGGGGAGGTTAGAGTGGCAGACTGTGAATAGGTGGAGTACTTTGAGCCAGTCCTATGTACTATGGCATACATAGCACAGGTATTCAAACAACATCCTGGGAAAATGATGTAGTTACAGCTCCCAAACTTGGTGTTGTTGGGGTACTTGTCTAAGCTGGTGGCCACAAGGAGTTCAGAAGCCCAGAGATGTCAACCAGCTTGAACACATTTGCCTATGATGGTATACTTCTCCCTTTTGTTTTACTTCTAGACAATATTTACTACTTGATCCTAACCTTCATTCATTCATAACCTGAATGGAACACTTTTTGAATGAGTTCTGTTGTATGGTTGACACTTTTTCATTTATAGATCTGGCAGTTCTAGGAAGTGACCAGAAGAGTTAAAAGTTTGCTTTCAAAATGAGTAACACAATTAAGAGTTAGAATCATAATTTAAACTAAATCCTGTTAAAAAGTTACTGGTATGCTTATGCCCATTATTTTCTCAATTTGTCATTGCTGTATTATCATTCTCAGCTGTCTATGCTTTAAAGAAATTATTAAGTTTTTTCTTCCAAAACCTTAAAAATTATTGCCTTCGTCATGTTGATGAATTCTATCTATGTCTCAGAGCTCTTTTGGTGGACCTGACCAGTTCAGAACTGAACAAGAAAATGAGCTTTTGACACTGTTGGATAATTACAGGGTGAACATCCTTCAGACAGACACAAAGGCAATGTTGCTGTTTCCTCCAAGGTTGTTTGATGTTTTGCCATTGGCTTAATTTAGTGCAGAACAAACCTCTTGTTTTCTATTTGTCTGAGAGGTGTCATGAACAATTATTATATTTAATAAGTAATTGCCTAAGGTTATGTATATCATGTAAGCTCATATTCTGCAAGTTGCCCTCTAACCTCTTGAAGCTTTTTATTTTGGCACTTTCTGTCTTCATTTCTTACTTTTTAATCCAGTATTCACAGGTCTCTTTTTCTAGATACAGGTTTGTTACAGATTTTTCTTTTTCCTTATTGCCCATATTTTGAATTAGCTTTCTTATTCATTACAGTTCTGGCAATAAACAGTGTTTCCCTGTTTCTCTTTTATCTCCTCTATCCAAACACGGTTATTACAATGATTCAAATGGAGACACAGAGGCTTTAATGTGAAACTGACACAGTTTTCATAGTCAGGAGGTAACAGAAGCCAAGCTTCCCTATTTTATTTTACTCCTCTACATATATAGTGTATTACACCTACATAATGGTTTAAAAGAGGAACAATAAAAGCAAGTGACCTCATAGTCAAGTATATACTGCCTTCTAAATATTCATACCAAATCAATAAATTAGAAAGTATGGGCCAACTGTGGCTCAAATTGTAGTGAAAAAGAAAATAAGTGACAATAAGAGACTGAGCAAAGGTTATGTATTGCATTTCACACAGGGCTTGACTTTTTAGCAGGAGGAAGTCAAACAATATCACAGAGGGTCACTGAAAGATCACTGGCATTTTCGAAACTGCTGCAGTGGAGAGGTGTCAAATGTTTTCTTGGTCATTAGCTAATGAAACGCATAGGCCTCAAGATATGACAGAAGGTGAACCCACCTATTGGCACAGAGCTCAGTGCTGAGGCTTAGATCCCAGGCCCTGCTCTGCCTCTTATCATCAAAGACCTTCAACATCAACTACTCAAATTCAGCTGCATGACCTGGACATGAATCTCTTGGTGTTATGGATACAGCATACAAGTGAAAAGAGGGTCCTCAGGCTTCCTCTATTGAAACAATTTTGATTTGTGTAAATTAATAACCATAGAATCAAAAAGAGGGAGGACAAGAGGGGTTGTGGTGTGAGAAGACACAGCAACAGGATAATTGTATGTAAAACCTGTTTGTGGAGAAATGGCAGAAGAAACAATTCCCTTCTTCTTTTAATCCTTAGTTTGTTAGGCAAGTGAAACAATTGCTTGCATTATAAAAAACTGAGAGAAACTCGCCTCAGAAGAAGAAATGTCTTAAAATACTGAAGATGTGGGGACTGTTACCAGAATTTTCCATGTCTTAGATAATGTCATTACCAGATATGCTGTAATATGCTTATGAAGTATTATCCTGCCAAAGTCTCTTTTTAATGTTTCAGTCAGAGTTTGGTTAAAAATACATGAAAAATGATGAAATTTTTGTTTGATACTTTTTTCAATTAAAAAAATATTTCATCGCTGAGCAGCTTTATTTGCTGTGATCAGATCAGACTATACAGTGTCACTACCAATCTTCTCAGTGCTCTGTCTAGTGTTCAAATTATCCCAAAAGGAAGATATGCTCTTTTACCCTGTGAAATGCCTGAAATACATCTAGCATCTCTATCAAAAGAATGAGTTGTTGGCAGAATATGAATATTTTTTGTTTCAATATGATTTTTAGTCAACTAAAATAGTCAAAGAATTCCAGCTGAAATGGACACTGGGATCTCTTTCTACATGATAATCATAATTTCTTTCTCAAAGAAATCGTTACCCTTCTAAAATTTTTGATAGCTATGCCTGTTCTTTTTGCATATAGTTATCCACTGTTTTCAGAAATTAAGAACACTGAATTGCTTTGTTTCTTTACATCTGAAAATTTTAGAAGCCTTGCAGGATGCAAATTTTCATTCTGAGAATGCAGTAAAAAAAAAAGTAGAGAAGAGAAATTCCATTTCTCGGACTTTGTATACTTAAAGCAGAAATTTTTGATCATTAAATCTCATTTTCATAACTTTTACAATAATGTCTACCAGTACAGATATATTTGTATTGTTTCAATTGCTTATATTGTGAGAGTTTGTCATATTCTTTCTGTAAGCATTGAAAATTCATATAAATCAGCTCATACTAAACCCTGATGACACTATTTTAAACCAAAGGTAGAAACACTAAAAATTATTCAAATACATAGATTTTTGATGAAAATGGATTCTTCAAATGAAAAAAATGCCAATTGCAAAGAACAGTAACATAGATTAATAAGATTTTTAAATGAAATATTAAAATTATAAAGGGTTACTTGTTTCAGTATCTTTAAAGAACCTTCTTTAAAATTATTTTTAAAGTGCCGTTTTTTAAAGTCTCTGTACTTAACAAAGATTAAAGTAGTGTGTTTTTGTACTTTTCTCATAAAACTGGCATGTTTTTCTTAGTAGAGACAAGTGGTAAATAGAACATGAGCTTTGAAATTCCATCTTTCCCTCTGCCTCTGTCTCTGCCTCTCCCTCTTCCTCTCTCTTTCCCTTTCCCATTTTCATTCCCATTTCCACTTCCTCTTTCCCCCCAGTCTTTCTCCCCACCTTTTCCTATACTTCTTGCTCCTTTTCAATTTCCCACTCCCCTTTCCTTTATATTCTTCCTTTATCCTTTTTCCCTAAGCTTCTTTGCATCCTGCCCCCTTCCCTCTGCCTCATGCTCTAGAGAAGTTTTGACCAAGTCTGGACCTCACTGTGATCATCTAAGCTGAAACAGATTCTCTAATCCAATTATCCCTTATCTTTAGAAGATCTTTTAATTTAATCTGAACCTGTATGTGGAGAGTACTACATAACATCATAGACACTTTAACTTGACAGTGGGTGAAGATGTGTATTCCTCCTACAGGATATGTTCAATTCATTTCCAGCAGTTACTGTACAGCATACTTTTAGTGCCCAGTTTTTCAGTTAGTGAGGGATTTCCAAATGTCTGTTTGCTGCATAGTCTGAACAAACAGAACTAAAACTATGAGGTGTTTGCATGCTGGTTAATTTTCACTTGTTCATTAGTGTCACTGGTTATATCCTTAAAGTTAAAAGCAATTTTCTCTCCTCTGGCCAAGCAATGTACTTTTTATGTATTATAAGTAGCAAACAACAGACTGGGCACGTGTGAATTGGATGAACAGTTACAAGCAGCAGCCATTCTCCAAATATCTGTGAGAAAAAAGCATTCATTCACCTAGCAAGCAAAGATAATAATGATCTTTTGATGTTTTCTGAAGTTCAACCTGAGAAGGCAAAGTGAATTCACATTGTGAGTAAAACAGGTCCATGGAGACAGTCTTGTCAGTCTTGTCAACTACCAAGTGGATGCTTACTCAGCTTCCTCTAAGTCTTTTCCTGCTCATCCCAGTCCAGGTAAATAAAAAAAAAGGTAACTTGAATGGTTTCTGCAGTATCCTTGTGACCCTGTACTGAAATCAGAAAGGGTCACATTGACAACTGCTGGACAGATTTCTTGGATAAGAGATTTTTCCAGAAATTATTTTTCATGGCACTTGTATGGGGTGAAGCGGCATGAAGAGGCTGTGGGGGTGGAATTTTTATCTTTTAACTTAGTAATTTTGCAAAATGCCTTTAGATTTCCACAGCTTGAAGATATCCTTAAGCAATAGTAATTTGTAAGTTCTTATCCTTATTTTAGATGAATCTCCTTTTACAACTATTCACGTAATTCTGCTTAGAGTAATGAATTAAAAAGAAAGTATTAGCAAATAAAATCCCGTGCACCATCAAGATCCTAGTAAAGCATCTAGCAAAATTAGACAATCTCTATCTTAATTCAATAATAGTTACATGAGCCAAGGGTTTTTTTCTGCCTAAAATTCAAAATCAGAATTCTAAAAAGAGGAAGAATAGACATCATGCATTATGTTTTCTGAAAGACTCATTAGAGTGAGTTTTTTTCCAAAATCTAATGATGTACCAACTCCTAAACTGAGATTTTCAAAAAAAGTGCATTAGTGAACATGTTTGAAGCACAATGCACAGAGGAAAAGCAGGCAAGGAGAACCTTATTCTCTGAGCTCCCCAAGTCCCACTCATTAAGCTACCTCCACTGACTTTAATTGACTTTAGCTAGAAAGTACTGGAAATTCAAAATTAATTTTTCTTACCTTCCCTGCTCTCTGATTTTGCAGTTTCCCTTTGGCAACAACTGGAGATGCGTGACATTTGATCTCACAAGCCACATCTCCTTCAAGTAGTGAGTCTCATCACCCTTATTCCTCCCAAAATTTGAGACAATTACTTTCTCAGCACTGGGTAGTACAGAGCCAAACTCCCCAAATGACTTAGTGATCCATCGGTTTTATTGTCACATCTATTTCTGTGTATGTCCCTTCCCTCTTTCCTTCACAGTTTCCCAGCTACCAAGTCAAGAGGCAGCATTTCCCGTTCCTCTCTCTCAGCTCAACTCCAATTGCAGGACCAATTACCTCCGCACAATTGTTATTTCAGCTTTCTATCAGTTACACGGTCCAGCAATTTCTTGAGCCAGATTAGTGATTCCTTTGGAGTTCAGGCTGCCCTCTGAATATTGTGTTTTCTCACACTGAACTCAGATGTTCTGTACAGGAACTTGTGAGTCTGAGGTGTTCAAAAATAAAGCAAGTGCCTAAGCAGTTGTCCCCTGCTCTTTGTGAGGATCCTGAGCAGACTTTTACAGTAAGAAGAAACAACCTCAGCCCAGTTATTTAAGTCTGATTTTGGATGTTGTCTAAAGATTACTTATTGCCTACTTAAAGACCAATGCAAAAACCCCAGTCTTTTCAGGGAAAGGAAGGCCTGAATATTGAAGTAACAATATATCCATGTTGTTTCAGAGTTGGAAGTGTGTATCTTTCCAAGAGGAAGAGCCAGCATGAAAATATGTAAGTAGATTTTTGTCTGGGAAAGATAAGATTTAGACAATCCTATGGAACATGTTTGCTCTTCTCTCTACCAAAGTAATTTTTTGTCTTATTATTTGGGCACATTTTGACACTATGCTGAGCCCCAGAAACATTTGTGGTACCTTTGCTAGATTTCAAGTAAGTAACAGCCTATTAAAAAGAGACCATTTGCTCTTCCCTCACTGTACACCTACCCATGCATTCTGTTACTTGAGCATTATTTTAAAAATTGACTGCTGTGACTGGCGGCTAAAAATCCTGCCTTCCATTCTCAGCTTTTCTGGGTGAACCTGTAAGGGGACCAGCTTTCCTCTTCTACACAGCTACTGAAGACTCCCAAATTTCATGGTTTCTCTCACTGAAAATCTCCTTCAGACAAGAAGCAAAAAATGGAGGTCTGCCACCTTCAGCAAATGGATGAAAATATATTTCCTAAAGAATAACCTAAAAGCAGAATATAGCAAGGTAGCTGTGACCTCCTTACAGTATACACCCCTTTCTTGCTCAATAATTGCCATTATTTGTTTCTCTTCTCAAACAGCTTTTGAAATAGAAGTGAAATGTGTGTAGCGCCAGGAAACTATCAGTTGCTATACAAGAGTAGTATAATGCAATATATATTGTATGTTATATACATTTTTTAATCTTTCAGTTGTTTTTCTGTCCAGTCTTTTGACATTATGATATGCTACAACATAAGTTAAAAATGTTTAACTTCAGAAAAAGCCTTCCACTCAGAAAAGCTACAGTGATACAATGGAATAGTTTTATATAGAGAGAGTTTTGACCCTTACCAGAAAAAAAAATATTTAGAGGGGAGCACAACAAAACTTTAGGACATAACGAATGCTTAAAATTAAGAATTTAAAGAAATTTGCTCTTCTACATATTGCACTGTATTACTTACTGGTAGGGCATTGTATGCAATCAATTACTTAAACCTAATATTTATATTAAAAAATAGAGATTGTAAAATGGCATTTGACTGACTTCACTTGCAAGAAACCCTATGCCATAAAACTGTCCTTTCACTAATCAAAATATCACCTGAATGAAGTCATCATGTTTGGCCTGATTGCATTTTTTTCTCCATATATGTGCAGCTGTATTTTCCTCTCCATAAATGTCATTTGATTATGAAAAAATAAACAGGGAAGAACTCACAGGGAGTCAGTACAGGGCCTGCTTGTTTACCTGCCGCAGCTTTCCAGGCTGAAGAACAAATGTCATGCAAATGGTGCACCAGCAATGAGCTGCCAATCATCTCGCCTTGGCATTCATGGTGATTTGCTAAATCATTTAAAGAGACATGCTTTACTAAATGAAAAAATATCAGCGGCAAGGGCCTGTGTTTAAACATGGAGCTGAGTTATTATCCCAGTAGGCTGGAATGAAATGAAGACATCTTCCAATTAAAGCTTGCAGATGAACCCAGACAAACCCCCCTTTTTTCATAAAGACAGGCAGATTATGATTGGGAGAGCACAGCGACAGAGGCTTTCATTACAAGCTGATTATGGTGATATAATTCCCAGTGCTGTGTGTCTGCGGGCCCAACTTCACATTTGAAGGTTTTTAATATAATTTCCTTAGGGTGAAATGCTGAAGATTTATTAAACTTTATGAAGGGCTTACAGATCCAATTTAAGAGGACATATCATAGGGCAAAACTGACAGATGATAAAATACAATCCAAGAATAAAGAAAAGAAAGGAAAGAAGGAAAAAGAAAGGAGGAAAGAAAAGGAAGAGAGAAAGGCAGGAAGGAAGAAAAGAAAGAAGGGGGAAGAAAAGAAAGAAGGAGGGAGGAACAAGGAAGAGAAAAATGAAAGTAATAAAAAAAAAGAAAAAGAGAAAATACATTATTTTAAATTTGGAAATCATCTAAAAAGAATCTAAGTAACCATTAATTTCCTAACATTTGTCAAAATTCAGTTATCTCAGGTTTGTTTCAGACTTAATAAAATGAAAGCATTCAGATACTTAATGTTTGGATACTTTAAAATTTTACTGGCTAGATGAAAGATGGACTGTAAAAATAGTTGAGAGAGATCACAGATTTTTTTCTAAGGTAAAGACCAGCTGTATTTCTAAATGTATATGTTCCTTGACACTCCTTCTCATTCAGGTGTTGCTGTGATTTTATGTAGATGGATATCCACTTGCCCATACACCCATTTGGGTGTAAGTAAGAATAAGTGGGTAAGTGTAAGTTAATATAAAATAATAACTATAAACATCTAAACAATGCTGAAAAGTCTCAACTACACACATGTACACATATACACAAGTATGCACATGCACAACACATTTGACAGTGAGATTTTTCTATTACTGCCTGTGTAGCTGAGTTCTTTAATGTATGAAAGACTATTAGATTGTGATTATAATATATATTCAGGAAAACATGAAAATAAGGCAACATATTGGATTTTTAGAAAATGGGGAGCAAGGCACATAATAGCAAATTGCAATATCCTTTTGATTTTTTTAACTATGTAATTGCCTGGTTATTTGTTTATCTTCCAAAGAAAAAAGAAAGTAAAATAATGCAAATGGAATGATGATTGTCAGCAGCCCTTCCCTTCAAATAAGTTAAAAAATTAAGTCCACCTATCAATCACAGGGGTGAGAGCTATCAGGAAAAATTTTCTCTTTAGGAGTTCCTGTCAATTTTTATATCTTCCAAAGATAAGTTTAGAATTCACAAAAGAGAACAACTCTGATCACAGTTCCAACCTGCACTAGAGGTAGAAGAAGCTGCCAGCTGTTTGTATAATTTACTTTGCTGTTTCATCTGCAGAAATTGAGTTGCCAGCAAAAAAAAAATAAAACATTCCAGGTCCAAATTCTACTTTTACAGTGGCATATCATATAATCATTCACTATGCTGAACAGGGATTGAATCCTAGTGAGGATACAATATATATGTGCACCTTTGATCAGACAGCTAAATTGTACTTCCAACATCTGAAGGAGATCCAAAACTCACAGGAAATAATCAGTGTCCTGAATAATCAGGATTTACAGATGAAATCTTGTACAGTGCTGAATTCAGTTGCCTTAATCTGAAAGGAGCTCATTAGATAATGCTCTACACTTTGACACCAAGCTCTCTTTTATTTGATCTAAGTCAATGTTTGATCTCAACTTTCCAGGGATAACCAACAAATATGCTAATTCTGGTTCTAATCTGGTAAGCATATTTCACTTTTCCTTCAAAATATAAACTGTTTTATGAAAGATTACTATGCAAAACTGTAAAGTAAATGCTAACAAACAGAGATATACAAATTTAGAGATACTCATTTAAGCTCCAGGTTCTCCTCTTTCTCCTGGAAAAGCTACAGGATGAAAATCAGGCTTTCTGTCATCACCTCAAGATGTGTTTTGATTGCTTACATTTTAAGATACATACGTTATCATTTAAAATTGTGTTTTCTTTAAAAATATTTATGTTTCTCTGTACAGGAAAGGAAAAATATGGTCTAGCTTATTGACTTGGGGAAAGCACAGTGTAGCAGACAACTATAGTCCATTTTTTTAAATAAATATAGAATCATAGAATCATTTAGGCTGGAAAAGACACAGATCTTTAGGAGACCAGACCTGCTACTCAGTGGTTAAGCAGAGAAACAGTAAGAGAAATGTAGTAGACCCTCAGACAGTATGTTACTAGTTTGGAGTTACCTTTTAGAGTGATATACTTGCTACTGCACAAGAAATTCTAAATAGTAACAGCATTATGTACAGCTGTGTGTCATTACTGTGCAACTGAGATAATAAAATGGAACAAAATTTATGAGCTTTTTTGGATTAATAAACAAAGATTTAATAAGCATTGGAAATAAGGAAAGTCATAGCATGGCATTTAATTACCATGTACTCATCAGATCAGCTTTTAACAAAAAAATGTCTCTGACATGGCATATTTGAGTAATTTTTAGTTATCATACTGCACACCTCCATGTGTGGATGAAATTGAACAGGACAAGGCAGCACTTCACATTCCTGAATATCATGTTGTTCTGTCAACTGTACAAGAATTCTACCATTGCACTTGTCTGATGTTAGATCAGCTTAACCCTGGGCCACACCACCTACAGACAATTCACAAGCAATTTTATTTAGTGACCAATCCATGCTCTTAGCAAAGCAGTATGTGCATATTGAGGGGTTATCTATAACGTCACCTCAATATATGTATATTACTTAACCCAATGATCAGCTTGAATTGTGTAACCTGAACCACAGCCATCACAGTTTAGACCTGAAAAACCTTGACAATTTAGTAGTGCCTATTTACTGGTTTTGTTCTTTAGTACTTTTGCTGAGTGCAGGCCACATCCTGTAACACTTCTGTGACTTTTCAATTGAAGAAGAAAGGATTGGATGATTCTAGTTCTGTACATTCAGTCTTGCTTTGCCTCAGCCTGACATGATGAAGAAGGTAGCCTAATTGGTTTATTAGTTTTCTTCTGTCAGAATAAAAATTCCAATTAGTTATGGTGTCTATTGAAGCATAATCCAAACCTTGTGCTATGAACCAGAATCCTGTGCAAGACTTAGCTAATAAATGGTTTCTTGACTTCAAAGAAAATGGATTCCTTTCATCACATGGTTACACAAAATCTTGGAAAGCCAAACTTCTGGTGGTCAAAAAGACATCATAGTGTTCTGAACACTCTTTTTGCCAGATTTAAGTAGAAGTGTGCTGACAAAACAGAATTCAGTCATTACAAGTCAAGAAAAAAAAATACAGGCTTGCTCTAGCCACAGGTACTTGAGCTATGTCAGTCATATGCACAGCTAAAATTACTGTCTGCCTATATTCTCTCAATCTTTCATCAGACACTTTATGCATGCTGTACTACCTTCTAAGAGCCTTGCATTAATGCTTTTATCCATACACAATTTTTCCACATCTAAGCAAACACCTTTATTTCACCTATACTGACATAAGACTTTCTACTGTTACATGGAGTAAACATCCACCTTAGTTTGCAAGGTGACAAGCTAAACAGGAGTTTAATTTTGTAAAAGATTTTCTTGATTCATTTAGTTCTGTTTTTTTGAAGTGTCACTGATATTAAAACAGGCAGGTTATCTTCAGAAGACTGGTTAGGATGCAGTAGAAGGATTAAACAGGATTGATTTCTGCAGGATATGAATATATGAAGTTAAAGTTAGTTGCCCATGAAAGATTCAGGCCCTGGTGAATGATTATGATTGTAATCTTCCTAGAGTTCATCTACAATGCATGTCAAGAAAAAGAACAAATCAGAAACAGTATCCCTAATCCTCCAAACTGACTACTTTTCTCTACTAGGATTTTTCCCACTTTTAGATCAGATCTATTATTGACCTGTGGAATTTACATAATACTTGCAAAGTGCTGAATTAATAATAATAATTAAATAATAATAATTATTATTAATTATTATTAATCCAAGGAGACTAAATGAACACTTCAGGATATTTCTAAAAATGTTTTGAACATTGCAAGATGGGAGTGATATCTGCATGTACATGTAGTAAGAAAAAAAGGTGTTCTTCAGTCTTCACAGCACAAACAGATCACTGTCTAGGATCAAGTGAAAAAGACACATCACTCTGAGGGATGTGTCACTCAATTGAAAAAGTTGCATATTTTGAGCTCTTATGTTTTTCATGCATTTCTCTAATGACTCCAGACTTGATTATGACTGGAGATTTATTCTAGAAAAGAATGAATTATCTATTCAAAGATCTTTCTGGTAAAGCAGTTATTTAAGGGTGATCCTTTTTGATGAATCTGTGAAACTGATTACTAGAGCCCCATAGTAGGGACATACACTCTTCTAGTGCTATAGGATGGTTGTATAAAATGCGCAACAGTAACTGTTGTGCATCTAAGAATGACTGTCAAAAAGTACTTTAAAGTACTGTTTTTGCAGCATTAGAAAGACGGCAGCAGAGAGGCTGAAATGACAGAAACTATTCTCAAGCTTTCTCAGCTCCGTGAAGAACAGCAACTAAGTTGTATTTCCCCTAATCTTCAGAAAAGTTAGGAAATATAAACCTTAGTAGTTTGACGTTTAGGACAAAAAATATATATATATGATGTACTGTCTGCTCCCAGAGTCATGAATTTAAAAGCTATAATACTAAGTTCAGCCCATGAATAGCTTTGGTTTAAGAGTAAGCCCAGGATATGATGATTCTGAGTCATCTGTACGACTAAATTATTAAGGGCTTGCTTTGCGCTCTGGGTAAAGATATAAAAACTGAATAAAACATTTGTGCTTCCACACTAAAAAGAATTGCAAGGCTCATGTTCTGTAGAAAGGTCTATTTGCCAGTCTAGAAACAGGAAGAAGTAGTGTGGGTGTCAGTAATAAATAAGACTCAGGACTTGTTTAATAATTATGCAGGTGAGTGAGAGGTGATTTTTCTGCCAGGTCTTGCTATCAGAAGATGTTTCTTCTGAAGGGATTATGCTCACAACACATAAGCACAGAATAAACCCCACCACAGAAGAAGGACAATTATAGGAGATTATGCAGTGTCTCCAGATGTAGTACCTGATCCTTTTAGTCTTAATATCAGTGGTCATCTTCAGCAGGTTGCAGAGCATGATGTAATCCACACTTAATTTTTTTCATGTTCTGTGTTTGCAGTTTTTTTCTTGACCAATTGAAATGAAGACAGCTGAATAGCAGTAAACAAGCATTTTGGTGTCAGAATGGTTCAAGTGCATGCAAATTTTATAAAGAACAAAATTTCAGTGATAGTCATATCCTGCAATGCCAAAAAATCCCTAACGTGTTATTAAAGATGAATTTATTCAGGGAGGGATGGTTATCAGAAAAGGGACCCAAATTGTTTTGTCTTTTGCTCCAATCTGATTCCTGTCTTCAAGCATACTGTGAAAATTTGAAAGTTTACATCTCTAAGCACCTTACATGCAAATGCACAATGAGTATATAGTATGTAGGGCAGTTAAATACCCCCCTGGTGCCCGATCCTGTCAGATCTCAGAAGTTAAGCATGGTTGGGCTTGGTTAGTACTTGGATGGGAGACCTCCTGGGAATACCGGGGGCTTGTAGGTTCTGGTCCCGAGGACTTCACTGTCACTGTCCAAGCTCGCTTGGCCGTGGCAGATGAACCTTAGTAGTTAAAGGGTGGGGCCAGTTTCATGCATGTTGTGCCTCACCTAAACAATCCACTGCACAGGCTGGAAGGGCACACCCATGTGGGGAGAGCCCTTCCCACATCTTCCTTCTTGAAGCCTAGCCATGATGATGATGATATAGTATGTAGTCTGTTTTATTTCCACATGTCATTCCTTCATACAAAAAGAAAAACTGCACTGATAATTGAAAGAATTTACCATTTTTGAAACATCTTTTTATCATTATCCCAGAAACAAACATAACATGGCATAATTAATTACTGTAGATTGCTGAAAATTGCTAGTAAGCACAGACTTATGGCTGAGATCTTCTTTGAATAAGTAAACTGAGTAGAATCTAAACCCAAAGGAACATGGAATATATCTGTAATATATGAAACAAAGAATGTTAACCCCATTCAAATGCCTATTATTTTCACCAGTGACTGATGTGAATTATACAGGTAGAAAGTTAAAATTTTCCTATGTCTGGTCTGAAAGAACAGATTGATGAGCAGTTCAGCCTTCATACGAGCTACACTGTAGGAAGGCATTGCCACCTGGTCAACCAAAAAGTGAGAAAATCTAGAGGAGGCAAGAGTGGAAATAATTTAGTTAATCACAGAACAATTAATGGAAATTCATGTTGATTACAGAGAGGTTTGCCATCTCTGTCTCCAAATATCATCAAGAGAGGTCCAGCCTACTGGCATAAAAGTGATGAGGGACTTATGGAAATGTGTTGATCTTTGGAGTTGTTGAAAATATGGGTGAAGAGCAGGAATAAGAGCAAAGGAATCTTTGCAAACACTCACATCTCTAAGTTCAAAGGACCACTACCCTTGCAAAACCACAAAGTAAATATGCAAATAAAATTGCAACAGAATCAGAAACTCTAAAATGAAAATATTAGATAGCTTATCTTTCTGTGCTTGCAGAACACAGTCTTCAGTATGGGAACATGGTTATTTGTGCCTGGATTAGTCAACCCTCCCAGCAGGACCTTGCGACTAATCATACTAGCAAGTGTACTGAAAGATATATTTGACTGGATGGATTCCAAATTTAAGTGCAATTTTAAGAAATTGGCATGATTATCACAGTTTTGACTTTGATGATTGGTTTGGAGATTTATTCCAAATTTGCAAAATGGGTTGTGATAGGATGTGTAAATTCATCAATAACTATCCTAAGTGAAGCTGAAAAGGTTTTCAAAAGAATGGGTGACTATTTCCATATAATGGAATTTTCTGAAACTTAAGTTTGTTTACAAAATCTTGAGTAGTATTGTTAAAGTCCTAGACAACTTGAAAAAGGCCAAGTTTTGTTATTGATAGTTTTGTAATAGTTTGTATATCTCTTATGTCATTAGTTTTACATTATGTATATAAGTTTGTCACAAACATTTTGCAATGTTTGTGTTTCTTCTCTGGTTGCCGCAGCAGGTGAAATAGATTTCTCCCTAGATTTAGTTTGGGAGCTTTCACCTGATTTCATATGAATATGAAGTCATGGCTTATCAAGGTAATTGTATACCTATTCTTACCTCCTCAGAGCAAAGTATAAAATATCAGTACTAAAAGAAACACATGTGGCAATAGTAAGTGAAGAATGATTATACAAAATAAGTGGTTGTTGAACTTTTGGTGGCCCCTGGAGGGAGAAAAGGGGATAACAGAGACTGTTGGTGGCAGCTGGAAGGTTTTCTCCAGCTGTAGAAAAAGGAGGAAAAGGTAGGATTTGGGGTTTGTAAACCAGTGAAGATTTTTTGGTAAGTTGGGAAAGTATTTGGTCCAAATCCAGGACTGTGAGTACAATAATATACTGAGTAGGTAGGAATGGTTTGAGTTCTGCTGTAGCTTTAATTCCTTGGAGGTAACCAGACTATTATGTAATACAATGTCACTCTCCTGAGATGCACCCTGACTTTCCTCCTTACCTTGGCATTCTGATCCCTAGCATTGTAATATGGATTCCCCTGAAACCTGATTGATGGGAGGGATGAGGCTGGTAATCTGGGATATTTATATTTGTTTGGATTATGACAATACTTGGACATGTAACACTACTAGTTCCAAAGAGCAAGGCGGCCCAACTACTGAAATTTGGCATATGCTTAAGGTTTGCGCAAGGGCTGCAATTGCACTGTAATATCAATAGGTAATAGAGAATTGTAAATTGAACTTGCCATGCCATCCTGGAGCTCAGCTTGCAAGTCCAGTAAGTATCAAAAATGGTTTTATAAAACTGTTTAATGCTTGGTATGTTGTTATTAAATAAGCAAGTAACATATGAAATGCTGCACCTTACCAAAGCAGAATGCCTTGAGCAAAAGTGTACGAAACACTGACCTGTCTGCTGGACTACTCTAATAGAATTTTCACTCAACAGACTGATTTCATGAACCCTTTCCAGCATTGTGGTTTACATCTTGCCTGCAATTTTGAAACTCATGTGGTGGGAAATGATAACTTGCATAGAGTGGAGTTTCTATACTGACTTAAGTCCTGGTTTTGCTTATTGAAATGACAACTGCCTACTACATTATTTCTCATCTACTTTCCTCTTTTTCCTCTCCTTTTTCTCCCTTTGTCCACTATGTTAAGATTCCACCACTGCCTCTACAAAAGTGTCCAGTTAGATCTGGTCCTAGTGGGCTGCTCCAACCCATTGGGTGGTTGCTGTGAGACATTGGATTATTATATTGGCTTGGATCAACTCAGGTGTGTGTGGGGGGATGGGAGGCAAGGGAGGGAAAGGTCAAATTTCACAGAAGTGAGGTAATGCCTTGTTCCACATGCTAGCCCCATAAGACTCCTGGGGTGATCCCAGAGCAGCTGTTAGTCAAAGGCAGCCCAGGAGCGCTGTTCCACACCATGCCCCCTGGGACCCCTAACCCAGCCTCCAACTGCCTGACACAGTGGGGGCATCACCTGTCACCCTCCCCTGGAGCCAGAGTGGCCAGTGGGCTGGGAATCCCACATGGAAGGGGTAACCACAGAGGGACAGAGCACGTAAAATCAGCAACAGGTGCTCTCCATCTTTGCTTGAGACCTACCACCTGGCTATATGGAAGCTGGACTTTTACAGTACTCCAGTGGTAGCTGTACAACTTTCTCTTTTTCTCCCTCTCTTTCTTCTAATTTTCTTCCTTAATATTTTGCGTAACTTGGGACCTGATGAGCTGTATTTTGCTGAGTTGTATGGACTAGCATGTGCTAAATTAATGCTAAGTGGAATGCTTTATTTTGTTTGTATGTTACCCTTTAAACTTTTGCCAAGTTCCCTTATTTTCTAAAATCTACCAGTAAAGGTATCCTATGAGAAAATTTGTTCAACTGTTCTCCCTTGTGCTCTCTTAAAGTGTTAAAAGAATTGAAGGCTCTTCTAATAATCTTGAGGACAGATATTGTTGGAGCCTTGTGTATTTTTAAAGTAAAACTCCCTTGGTGAGCTCAAAGCTCGAGATTTGGGGTCTTACAGCTGGTGGATTAAATTCATATTGTATCAAAAGCTTTTGCAAAAATCCAGGTAAAATACATCCATAGCTTTTCCTCTGAAAAGCCTTTCAGATACTTACTCAAATAGTTCTTTCAGGTATGTTAAGCATGACCACACTGTGTGAGCTCAAACTGATTTGTGTGTAGTTAAGTCAAATGTCTCATGTAGAGCCCTCTGTGTTCCCTTCCTCATTCCTTTTTTATACTTTCTCTTTTTTTTTTTTCTGGTGGCTAACATAAACATTACTTAAGTTTTCAAAGAATTAAAACATACAGCAAAATAAAATATGTTAGGAAAAGTTGATTTATATTATGACTCAGAATTATTGCAGCTCATCAACTTTACTAAATGTTACCACATGTATTCTCTGGTATTGTAAGGTAACACTGTGCATGTATTGTCAATCCTTTCTAATCACACACACTACTGAAATGTTCATTTACAGGGCTGCCTGCATAGATGGAATGAAGCATAGAGCTAAATGTCCTCCCTGGGCCCTCAATTGGATTAAATGAACACTGGGGAGGCTACAGAGACCCATGGCAGCTGAAAATCTGAGCCTCTGCTTTACCCATTGATAAAGCTATTGAAATGAAATTATGAGATGTATGAAATAGCTGTACATTTGGGGTTCTCAGTAGCTTCTCTTTTGGAAAGAAATGCAACTAGGCGTTATTTAATCTAAAATGTTTAAATCTTGAACTGGTTTTTTTTCTTCTTGGTGTATTCTTTTTTTGAAATGCACACAGGGAAATTCAGCAGGTAAGCAGGGATTGTCTCCAGATCTAATGAGAAACTTTAACAGCTTGTGGTTGTTTTGCTGAGATCCTGCCTCTGAGTCTACCATCACATATCCATGCATTACTCATAGCTATGGCAAGATTCAGTTCTCCTTTATTAGTCAGATGCTGTTTTTCTCTCTCATACACCCATAGTTCATGGAATGAACAAGGAGAGAAGGGTTCAGGCCCCTAAATCTTGCCTTTTTTTTTTAATTAGAAAAGATCAGTTCATTTTTTACATCTGGTTTATATCTTAATCACTCATTGTTAGGAGACTGTGCCTGTTACAACCTGTTCCAATTTCCTCTGCCATCTCATCTTGTTCCCCTTTCTGAAGAAGTTATCTCTGCCTAACTAATTCTTTTACTACTATATTCAATTTCAGGCAGTAATGATTATCCCCTTATGCTAGTTCTATTGTTCTGGAAATACTCCAGTTTTGGTAATTGCATTCTGTTGACATAAAATCCCTTCCGCAGCTTCAGTTGGATACCGTATTCTCCTTTACTTCCTGTCCTAAAGTGCCATGTCTTGTTGCTGTGTAGTTCTAAACATCTGCTCTGTTCTGTTACACTGCTTTCTGCATTTAAACAATTTGTGCAGCCACACATTCATATGCACATACACAGACACACTGATTTGGAAAAGTCAAGAATGCTTTAGCTGCAATTGAAATGCAATATAAGATTGTAGTTAGCTGACATTTTGCTATTTTGTCCCTATGAAACTTCCTCATAGATGTTGAATATTTACCTGCATTCTTTGACTGAGTTATGCTAGCAACAGTTATTTTCTTTTCCATGCTTCTCAAATCCAAATATAGACACCCTAGTCTTCTCCTTTACGCAACATTCCTACTTCTTACACAGTTTTGAAACTATTTCTATTTTACTTAGTATATTTTCTATTTGACTGCGTAAGGTAATTTTTGATTTAACTGCTCAGTAGGTTTTGTTTAGTTTGCTTTTTTTTTGTTCAATTTCCTTCCCATGTTGTGCCTTTCAAAGTTCCTCTCTGCTAACATCATCCCTCAGATCTCTCTGTATTTCTGTTGTAGTTTGGAATTATTATGTAAATTCTCTCCCCTGCCACTAACTGCCCATGCCAGTAGTTAACAAAAAAAAGTAGTTAACTACTGATCATTTGGGTGGGGGCAGGTTTTATCTCTTTTGTTCTTGGGGATTACACATGGCTGGGAGTTGGGTGTGTGTGCGGTGTTGAGGAGAAGCCTTCTCGCTGCTGCTGCCTGCCCCGGACTGCTTCTGGTCGCCCGCTGCTGCTGCTGCCTGCCCTGGGACTGCTTTTTCTGGCTGCTTGTGTTTCTGCTTACTGGACAGGGAACACAGGGGGAAGAGACAGAGTTCATCTGAGTGCTCACTACTCGCTGTCTCGCTGGAGAGGGACTGGAAACTCACTTCGCATCCAGCTGGGCTGTGATACTGATACTGCCATAAGTATAACTCTTCTCCCGAAGGAAACTTGTTGTTGGGGTCTTCTCCACAATAATCACGCCACTCTTTATCAAATTTAAGAAAAGGAATTTTAATACAAGCAGGATAACTGTCCCTAACTGATATTTATATATATATCTGTAGGTATAGGTATAACTATAAACAAACCAGAGCAAACCACTTCCCCAACACCACAGAGGAAAAACAAACAAAACAATAGCCCCCTCCCCCCCCCCCCCCCCAAAACAACCCCTCACAACGACAAGTTTCCTTTTTGGAGAAGAGTTATACTTATGGCAGTATCAGTATCACAGCCCAGCTGGCTGCAGAGTGAGTTTCCAGTCCCTCTCCAGCGAGACAGACGAGTGGTGAGCTCCCAGATGGACTCTGTCTCTTCCCCCTGTGTTCCCTGTCCAAGAAGCAGAAACACAAGCAGCCAGAAAAAGCAGTACCAGTGCAGGCAGCAGCAGCAGCGAGCGACCAGAAGCAGTCCAGTGCAGGCAGCAGCAGCAGCAAGCGGCCAGAAGCAGTCTGGGGCAGGCAGCAGCAGCGAGAAGACTTCTCCTCAGCCCCGCACACACACCCAACTCCCAGCCGTGTGTAGTCCCCAAAAATAAAAGAGACAAAACCTGCCCCCACCCAAATGATCAGCAGTTAACTACTTTTTTTTTTGTTAACTACTGGCATGGGCAGTTAGTGGCAAGGGAGAGAATTTACATAATAATTCCAAGCTACAACAATGTCTTTTGCTACTTTTATGAAATTTTATACTACTGCTTAAGAGTGACTTATCCTGCTTCAGTGTTACTTGCTTTCTCTGATTTACCCTGTTATACAAACCATTTCTCTCTGGGCAGAACTTAACACAATCATACATTTTAGGGGGACATCTAATATATCTGAGTGTGCCAAGAGCCTTCCAGCTTGTGCTGATTTTTTACAGTTTTATATTCAGATCATGGATTTGGCATACTTTAGTTGTGTGTCAATGGCGCTCTCACTTCATGTCTGATGTTGTGTTTTCCAATGATTAAGATAGAAAAGCTAAAACTGTTCTCACAATTTGATGTTCACACTCCCTCCTCCATTTGATGTGCTCTGAACATCCACCTTCCTCAGCCATTTCAGAGAAAACACACTGGAATATTTTCATTGGTGAAATATATAAAACATTCCTTTTCTTTAGTAATTGTGTTACATAACCCTTTTCTCTCTAGATTCTGGCATACTTCTTCTAGTATTGAAGTCATGAAGCGAAAAGACCCAAGTTTTATGTAGTGTCCATGTGATTTGTGTAAGACCTGATTTCTTGAAGTTATGAACACTGATGATTATTTTGAGGTAAGAAACAGAGATTTAGAGAAATAGTGCATATTTTTGGAACATTTCACTGGAAATTTTTTCCTATTCTCCTTCTAATGCTTAAATTTGAGACTAAAATTTTAAATAAGGGGGAAAAGCAGCAATTAAGAAGAAAGGTAAAAGCAGAACTTGTCAATCTACTTGAGAAGCATTTTTGTGATTTTAAAAAAATGAATAACTTGCAATCAGATCCTTGTTTTGCCTGCACTAATAAATATTTATATTTTTCCATAGTTGGGATGAATAATTTCCAATTTGTTAAGTGATTCAAGAGAACACTCTAATATGACTAATCGTTACTTGTAATCTTTCTGGTTGTTAAAGCATAGAATATTTTTTGTACTTCCTCAATAGAGTAAACAGTAAAACAGTGAGCAACAAATAATGAGTGTTTTACTTCCTCCACATATGTTTTCTCATTCAGATGATTAACAGTCTTTCCCAAATTATTTGCTTAAAATATCTGCCTAACTTGAAGGAGACACATTGAGTTTTCTATCTTCTTTTTAGATTTGACATATGTCTTTAGTCGATACAATAGTAGGTTCAGAAACTCACAAGGCAGCACACAGTGAAAGGAAAAAATCCTGAAACAATAAATATCAAGCAGTTTTAAACTGAATGCAGACAATTAGAAAAACACTTTTAAAATGTCAAGATTCTTTTTGGGCTGCACTGGTACAGCATTCAAGTCCCCAGATGTCTCCATTTTAGAGAAGTGACACAATTCCTACATAAAGTGCATAAACTAGCTAGGTATGGACTACTATGTACATTATCTAAAAAAAATAATTAACTGGATTCCCATACACAGCAGATCTGCTGTTTTTCCACAGGGAGCAAGTTAGGAACTGAGTGCTCTTTTGTGACAGGGATGTTTCTTCAGATGCTCATTGTTCTCTTGAAGGAAGGGGTGATTATTTGAATAACTTTGTACTTTAACTGAAGCAAACTCACCCATATACCCATTATACACAGATAATCTAGATATGTAATAAATAATATTCCCCCGTTGTTCCTCTGTAAGAAAGACAAAAACATCCTGTCAAAGAACTTTCTATCAACAGTTTTGACAAAAACTTCTACAAACAAACACTTAGCCAGACACATCCTGCAAAATTATAGTTGTCATGCCAGCACATTCAGCCAAAATTCTCTTACAAGCAACATCTGCCAAAAAGCTTCCTGCAAGTCATGTCAACAGATTTGGCCAAAGAATCCTCATACACGTAAACTTCTTGCCTGCTGAGAACTCACCAAAACATCCTGCTATTTTAATAGCTTAGCTAAAGCTATATCCTGTTTTTATGAAATTTGCAAGCTACGTGTAAAAAGATCATGTCTAAGCTTTCTTGGAATCTATAAACCAAAAGGACATCTTAGAATTTGGGTAGAGTGTGTGGTGAAAGGAGAGACAGAACAACAGCTAAGAACCTCTCTCCTACCTCCCTGCCCTGCCTAACCTCACTTTCTTACCTTCCTTCTTCACCAAACCAACTGCCTGCCATCAAAAACTGGGACTCTGCTCTGCTGAGTTAGGACCTAGCTCTGCTCGGGTTGGGGTGGCCTGTGACACAGCTTCACATGAGTGACAGATCCACTGACTGCAGCCCAGAGAACGGGGACCAGCCATGTTCCACATGTGAGTTCTGAAATCTTAGTGCTTTTCAAACCTATTCTTATTTCCCCCCTCTGTATCTCTTAGCAATTACTTAATTAATAAAAAATCAAGTTTTGGAATTATCAGATAACTGACTTTGAGTTTTAATTTTGTTGGGGAAAATATTTGAATCTAAGTTCTTTCTGCAATAATTAAGAAGATTGTAACAATATCACACAGCATAGAGCAGACATCAGGCTAACCTTCCTTCACAGTTTGGAAATTGAATTTCAGACCTGATTTCTAATGAACTACTATTATTCCAACCTGGAACTCTACTGAGTATAGACTTCTAATTATGTTGTTTTTTGCCATGTAAAACTAGTTTTTCAATGGGCTGGGAACACACCCACCTAGATCACAGTCACTTGTCAAAGATGAGATGTGTACCTACTTCATTTCTCAGGCTTTGCACTTCTAAATAAACAGAGTGGCATGGTGATATTATCACACATAGATATCCTCACTAGCAGCATCAATCCAGTTAGGGTTCTGCACTTAGCTAATGTATGTACAGCTATGTACTTTTTGTTAATTACTTTTCTCAGAAATGGCCAATTTTCAAAATGCATTTTTAGTTCATTAGCAATCCAGTCAGCATTCAAATCAAGTTCTGAATCAGCAGACTTTTAGGTAACTGTAATAATTGTTTTAATCTTTAAGAAACAAATAGCTACTCACAGTTTGGAGGTGAGGGTATAGTGTTATTTTATATCAAGGGGAACTGTGCTCTCTTTCAAATACTGTATAGCAATACAGATGAGATTACAAAATAGTACAACTTCAGCAGGCTATAGTTATGGATGCAGTACAAGCCTAGACCAAAAGTTAATTAGTTTTGTAAAAAAAAAAAAAAGGAAGTAGAAAAGCCTCAACATAAAAACCAGTCAGTTCATGACAGTAGAATTTTTTTCTCCCATGCACCAGTTTTTACCCAAAAAACTGACATAAAAATCAAGACATAATTGATGTAATGAGAAATGAAGCAGGGGGAAGTTTGGATGACAAATAAATGCAGTATATTCTTGCATTTCTAAGATATTTTTTCTATGAAAACAAACATAGACACCCATTAGCTGTATAACTACACCACTTGTGAAACCTTGAGTTTTGGAAGGGTAGCCTGTAGAAGCTTCTATCCTAATACACAGAATTAACCTGTCTTTTAGTTTTGAAACTAAGCACACACCAAAGAAAGAAAAGCGCAGTGTTTTCTTACACTGTTTTCAGAAGTACTGCAAAATTATAAAGGCTCCGAAGTTTACCTGCTGTAGGGAGCTGACCTGGCAAATGCCAAGTACTAATTACAGAGTCAGAGGCCCCTCTCACCCCTGAGGAAAAGGGAGGAAAAATCCCCTAGAGTTAAAACTTAAAAGTGGAAGGCTTTTATATTTACACAGAAGATAGAAGATGGAAAATTAAAAGCCAAATGCAATAACTCCACACTGAGTTGCCCACCCAATAATACAGATTTCACCACTCAGACTCACAAAAACACCTCAAAAGACTCTTCTCGAGAAACACCCACCAAGACAGGAGAAAAACCAACAATAACAATGTTAACTCCCTTGAACTAAAATGGCTGTGAAGTAGTAGTGAGTGGCAGTGAGGCCTGGTACCCCAAACCAACACAGCAACATCCTTCCCAGTCAAGTAGCCATGAAGGAATACGGAGAGGCCACTCCCTCACTTGCTTTTATGCTTAATTTGACATCAGATGATATGAAACATCTCTTTGGTTGCTTAAGTAGGCTGACACATATTTCTCTTAATCTATGAAGCCCTATCAGGGCTACTAAACTGAGGCCTACTAAAACTAAGGCCTAACTAAACCTAAGGCCTACTAGACCAAAACTACCATACCTGCTGTTAATAAGGTGTTCAATGAGAATTCATTCAGCCAAAAAGCAACATATCACTGAGTAATAGAAATAGTCCTCAAACCCTCTTCTGCCCATTTCCATTCAGTCATGCATCAGTGATATGTCATCTTTGTAGCTGTCTTTTATTCTAGGTGAGATTTACAAAAAAAAGTGAAGTTTGTTATGCTTCTTTTTTCATGTTACTTTATTTTTTCCAGTTGCCAATGCATCCTTTTTCTTTGGAAGCAGAGAAAGATGCCCAAGCTTATTTCAACCTATTCTGCATTAGGAGAGGTGAAGGACATAGAAGAGAGCCATTACACAGTAGGCATCTTCACCTGACCCTTACCTTTTCATTGAATAACAGCAGGAACAAAACTAGTGACTTGTCATCTTCTGCTAAGAAAAGGCAACCAGCAGCAAATATCTATCCTTCCTGCCTATGACCCTGAACTCCAGAAAAACTGAAAAAAAAAAAGATACGGGCTTTCAGGAAAGAAGTTACAGCTGGACAGGACAGAGCTTTGCATTTTATGAAATGGCCAACTTTAACAGAGTTCAGAGACAATAAGAAAATGACATAGCTCTAGCAGCCTTTTCATGCTAGAACTAGAATGAAATTGGTCTAGCCAGTGAAAACAACGCAAAGAACCAATCCCTTATTTTTGAGGAAAAAAGGCTAGTTGTGTGGCTATACATAGACTTCTTCAATTTAAGGAAGTAACAAAGTATGTATTCAAATCATCATTTGGTTCTGCTTTAGCAGGCTTTACATATAATCATGGAATGATTAGGTTAGAAGGAACGTTTAAAGGTCATCTGGTTCAAACCCCCTTGCAAACAGCAGGGACATCTTCAACTAGGTCAAGTTTGCTCAGTCCCATCCAACCCTATGTGTGGTTTAAAGATAAACTGGCAGGAGAAATAGCCAAACTTGAGACATTACAAGTGAGAGTTACAATTTACTAAAATGATTACAATAAATGCAATGATACAGAGAAAAATTTATTTTAACCCACAAAACCCAGAAGTGTAACCCAGCACCCTGGGGCACAAACAGTCCCTGTGCTGTTCATTAGCCCCTGTGCTGAGCACCACGTGGTCCCCCTGAATACAAAGAAAAAAGAAAGGAAAACCTGTTGATGAAGATGGTGGTCACAGCCTTGTTGAGAGTGGCAGTCACAGACCTGTTGAGGTTCTGGTCCTCCTCTGGATCCGACAAGTGATACCAGAATTCCCAAACCCCCAAGATAAAATATGCTTAGGTTCAGGTGGGAAATGCCCAGTACCTCCCCCGGGGTGGGGAGTTTCACAATGGGTGATTTAACTGTGTGGGTCATGGGATATTTTTGGAATATTTGACGATCTGTGTTGTTATAGCTTCCTAGTATGCCAGTCCTTAGTGACCCATTAGCGGACATGACCCCTCAGGCTGGTGTGAAACTGCTAATACCTCTCCAGAACGGAGTTATCACAGCTGAGTCATTGGTGTGAAGACAGAAACAGTCCTGTGCCTCGCAGGCTCCTTTAACACCCAGCTTGTAGCCTGTGGTGTCAGGTGCCCTAGGCAGCTGCTGCAAACAATCCATTATTAACCACTCATCTGAAATTACACAGAGGGTGTAGAATACAGAGTTTTAGTGACACTCACATAGTGATAAACTGATCCCAGCAACTGTAAGTAGGACACCCTACTGTGAGTGTTTCCAGGGATGGGGCATCTACTGCCTGTCTGGACAATCTGTTCCACTGTTTCATCATCCTCATTGTAAACAAATGCCTTGTTATGTCTGCTCTGAATTGATCCTATTTTAGTTTAAAACCACTACCCTTTGTGCAATTGCCCTGCTAAAAGATCTGTCTCCATCTCTCCTACAAGCCCCTTTAAGTACTGAAAGGCTGCAATAAGGTCTTTCCAGGACCTTCTGTTCTTCAGTCTGAACAACCCCAACTCTCTCAGTGTTTCATCCCTTTGATCATTTCTGTGGCCCTTGCCTGGACCACCTTCAATAGTTCCACATCTTTCCTGTTGTAATTTTGGATGTTAAAGAACTTTTCTCTCCCTGCCACCACAGAATTCAGAATGCCATGCCACTAGGTAACAAAAATAGCAGCCAACTGCTTTGCATTCCAGCTTGCTTGCTTGAGCAGGGAGGGAGAGGTTTCTCGGAGGGTGGAGGGACATAACTTTTTTTAGCCAGTTGCTATGAGTGAAAAGAAACCACTGTTCATAAAACTCTTGAAGGTGTTTGAGGGAGCTGATTTGCCCTGGGTTTGGCCACCAATGTACCCAGCTCAGCTCTCATGCTCTGCTACTCGTCAGAGGGAGAGAGAGGAGAGCTGTGCCCATGGTCCTGGATCCTTGCTACAGATCTTTTTCCTGAGCCAGCTTTCTGTCTGCAGAGAAGTGAGCACCACCGCTGCCAGCCTCTGTCCCTAGTCTCTCATCCCTGATCGGAAGACAAAAAGAGAAGACTATGCATTGCCTGCCAGAGGGTTCCACTCCGTTCTCTTCTGCAACCTCCATCCCTCCACATGAGTCATTTAGAGAAGTCAGCAATTCATGGACCACATTTTGTCTTTGTCTTTCATTTAAAGGGTTTTGTCCCTTTTATTTTTTCTTTGGGGGCACAGGGTAGTTGTTTGTTTTGTCCTAGTTTTGGTTGTATAGATATGGATAGTTAAGAACTGTTATCCTTCATTCACATACATTTTTCTGATTAAAACTCCTAAATTTCAAAGCTGTGGTGATTTTTGGGGGGAAGCCCTTCTTTTCTGGTCCATATAAATATCTTCGTTGTCTTCTAAGCCAAGACACCTGTGCTGAGGGTTCCAGAGCAAGATACAGTACTCCAGGTGGACTTCTTCTACCAAAAGGATATTGTATCAAATGGAAGAAATGTGTTCTGAGAAAAAGAGAACTTTGTTTTTAAATTAAACGTATGGCACCATTTTCCATTTAATATCTTCATTCTTAATTTAGAACCTAATGGGAAATATCATCTGTTTGAGACTAAGACTCAAATGTAGAGATCTACAAGAATAAGCAGATACAATGAGGGGGAGGACCCATGATTTCAGAAATAAAAAATTGCTGACAAAATTCTTTTAAATGTACAGGTTCTATTGTGTTACTGTTTGACTGCTAGTACAAAGTAGTATTTCTGATACAACAGGACATTTTCATTTCCTGACTAACAAGTATTAGTGAAAAACTTCCTGTAAAATAAGGCTTAAGTTTTAAGAAATATAAAGCAGTAGGGTTTTTTCCTTATACTACTTATATTAAGATTACACTGAGGTTTTAAACTCCATTTCCGTTACCTGAAACCTACAGAAATATCCTCTAAGGACAGAGTTAAGGGTTTATTTGTTTTCTTTATGGAAAAAAAATTGTTTGGCTAAATTGGTATGTCAGGTCTCCAAATACAGGCATAAATATTTTTATCTTTTTAGGGAAGTTTAATATACTCTTGTTCATGTAAATAAAGAGTGACAAACTTACACTTTTAAGTTCTCATTCACAATCATCTGCTTGTACTGATTTAAAGAAAGGCCAAGTAAACAAGTAATAGTCTTTTAAAACTGCTTTGTGCATTCATTGAAGAAGTATTGCCTAATGCTGTAAACTATCATGTGATTCGGTCTTGTAGTTTGGGATTATTATGTAAATTCTCTCCCCTGCCACTTAACTGCCCAGGCCAGCAGTTAACAAAAGAAGTAGTTAACTGTTGATCACTTGGGTGGGGGCAGGTTTGTCTTTTTTTTTTTGTTTGTTTGTTTTTGAATATTCTTTTCCAGTCTTGGCTCAGTGGAACGTGGGAGTGGGGGCTCCGAGGAGGCAGGCTGCCCTGCTGGTTACTGCTGGGGCTTTCCTGGCTGTCTCGCTGCTGCTGTGCCTGGACTGCTTTCTGGTCATGCGGCTGCTGCTGCCTGCCCCTGACTGGTTCTGGCCGCATTGCTGCTGCTGCCTGCCTTGGATTTGCTTCTGGTTGCTCATGCTTTTCTGCTTCTTGGACGGGGAACACAGGGGGAGGAGACGGAGTCCAACTGCAAGCTCACTGCTCGTCTGTCTCGCTGGAAAGGGACTGAAACTCACTCTGCAGCCAGCCGGGCTGTGACATTGACACTTAAGTGTAACTTTTCCTCCTGGAGGAAAACCTGCTGGGTTTTGTTGATGTTTGTTTTTTTTTCTTTCTCTTGTGGTGTTGGGGAAGTGGGTTGCACTAATCTGTTTACATATATATATATATATCAGTTATCCTTCTTGTATTAAAATTCCTTTCCTTAAATTTGATAAAGAGTGGTGTGATTATTGTGGAGGAGGCCCCTCCCCCGCTTGTGGGTAAACATTTTGGTTTTTCCCCTCAAACCAAGACATTCGGTTGCTAATATTTGTAGACAAAGCTTTCCTTGTAGAAACAATCCAGTGTTAGATCACAGATAACTGCCTTGACATCCTACGACAAGATTTCAAGAGGACTTTGCAAAATAGAACTTAAGTTAGAATACCAGAAAGAAGTATTCTAGAGACTAGAAGAAGAAAGTAGAAGCTACTATACAGACAGAAACAAAGCCTCGTTAGGATTAGTTCTTTTATTCATTTAAATAGTTTTAGATGTAAGGTTTGTATAATGAATTCAAAGCCCAGCAATTACATTAGGCATATCAACCCAATGACAGTGCATAGTAATTATCATAAATATTTTAACTTTTTGTCATGTGTGTTGCTTCATTCTGGCTTCTTTTGTCAATTTGAGTGTTAAATAAGCTACTGCATAATTAAAAAAACCCAAAAACCTGGAGCTGAAATGTTAATTAGAATTCAGACTAAACAATTCTGTCAATCTCTCCACCAAGATATGTCTGCAGAGGGTACAGACCCTCTGCCTGTGGCCAGCTCGTGTGCCTTTTTTGATGCTCCTCCATGTTAGTGGAAAGTGCATTTATCACATCTCTTAATTCAGTGTTGTGTTGTTGTTTATTGAATTGCAAAATTTTATTTTAGATTTCCTCCTTCTCCCCTCTTCCTCAGGAACTTTGTACTCTACCTAATAGGAGGGCTTGTGTGCTCCAGGAATCTATAGCATTGTAGTGTGGAAGGAGGCTGGTGACCTGAAATACTCAAAATGTCAGGGAAGTGCAAATGAAATTAAATACATTCTCTTCCTATCCTCTAAAAAAATGCCTGAAGATAAATCTGTGGAAGTCTTAATTGACCCAAAGCTGTGTTGTTTCCTACCTTTTCTTTCATTTAGGCTTTTAATATATCCAGGGAGATCTGGCCAGGAAGGACTGATGGGTAAAACTCTTAGGGAGTGGTCTATTACTCAGCTGCCAGAGTATCAGAAAGTTTTTGGGTTCTTGTTTTCTCTTTTAGGGATTAGTTAATAAAACTGCATTCATAGTAGGCTGTTCAGTATCTTGTCCAATATGCTGCATAGTATGGTCTAAAGAGGAGAAATAATGAATGCAACCGATTTATGTTTCCTTTTGTGTCAGTCACACAAGGTTTTGTCATGTGACTAAAGTGATAGCATTTTTCCCCTTAGTGGCCTTTTCTTCACCCCAAAACAATCTTCACTCCAACACGTTGTAAGGTGTTCAAGATGTTGTACGGTTCACACATTACAAGATGTTGTAAGGTTCATCACCACTTCTCAAGTTGGAAAGGGGTAGTTTAGTTACAGAAGGTCTCAGACTAACAGGAAGTTAGTCCAGGACTGGGAGATATTAGCAAAACAGCCTCTGTTGAACCTTATGCTCAACTTAACTTTGAATGGTGGTGGGTGGCTCTATTATAATACAGACAAGTGTGCAAAGCAAACAAAGTGAATCGTTGAGGATTTGAAAGGTAGGATTTCCATAAATTTTATCTCATATTGTCTTACTGGATGGATTTTCAAGTAAATGTTAGCAGCCACTGTGAGTTTAAAATAGTTCATCATTTTATCAGGATTATTGAGAGTATGACTGAAGACTTAATAGTGTGGTAGTGCTTTCTGTCACAATTTAATGGTATATTGATCTGGGAGTGAACAATCATGACCTTCAACTCCTTACAGATCCTTTCAAGGGGAAAAGGCTTAAGGAGGTTATTCCTGTGGAACTGGTTATGGTGAACCAGAAGCCATTTGGGTGCATGCATCCTAAACAGCATGGTAACTTGGGAAATGTTTACCTTTGTAATGACACTTAAAAAGAGAGAGTTCATCAAAGATTCATGACCAGCCATTATTATCACAGGTAATCAATAAAGCAATTGTGAGTATCATTAGCAGATAGCAGACCTCAAATCTTAAGCTGGTTAGCATCTGTATTTAGAGGTGTCTTTGCTCACAGTGCGGTAAGTGTGCAGGCAAAGTTCCAGAGTTATTTTTCAGTGACATCACTAAAGACACAACTTAGAGGAATGTGATTGTGGTTCAGAAAAACACCAGGCTTCTTTCCTCTTTCTATGATCGGTAGACTACTTGTTTCTCATTTTATTTCTTTTCCCCAGCTAGTCTCCAAGCAACTATTATTTTATTGAAAATAACAGTAGCCAGAATGATCTGATGAACATTTAAAAGACCAGAAACATCTTCAAAAATCCTGCTTTGGAAACTACTCCCTTTCCTCTGACATGCTGCTTACATACAGAGATTAGGAATGTGTATCTTGATATAATGGGAAAGATATTAAAAAAAAAGAAAAAAAAAGAAAAAAAAGAAGTCAGATTACCTACCTACTTGTCTCAGTTTTAAAAATAAAAACAGGATGTCTGTCAAGGAAAGGGAGGAGTCTTCCTGGACTACAAAGAGGACCTCCATCTCCTCGAGCCACCAC
This sequence comes from Pithys albifrons albifrons, assembly GCF_047495875.1. NCBI lineage: Eukaryota > Metazoa > Chordata > Aves > Passeriformes > Thamnophilidae > Pithys > Pithys albifrons. The sequence goes on along the minus strand of NC_092497.1, from coordinate 73,377,432 downwards.
AACCTGTGGAATTAAGAGGATTTAAGAAAAAAAAAAGTAGAAAAGAGGGTAACAGTTCTTTACTACAAAGATATAGAACAAAAAGAAACAGAATAAGCAGAAACACTGTAGCCAAAACTTGCAAAACTGAAGTCCCACTTCGCCTTCCAGCGCGGTTACAGCCAAAAACTGCAGAGGTGCTACTGGTCTCTGGGGCAGCAGGTCCGACGCAGTTGCGGAGCTGCGTGGTGGGGCCGGGTGTGTCCAATGCGGGCTCGGTGCTACTCCAGGTGGTGCTGCCATTGCCGGCACGGGAAGGGAAAGGGGAAAACGGGAAAACAGAGTGGTCCTCCCGTCAGGAGTGCCCACGAACTCACCGTGCTGGCACCTGGCTTCGGTCCAAGTCAGCAAGGGGAAGAGCTGGGACGCTTCTGTCAGCTGCGAGCATGCATGGGAATGGCAACAGGACATTACTGCCGTGCTGAGCTGAGCAAAGTCAATCCAAAGTGAGACGGCACAGCGCCAGGAAAAGCATGTGTCCTCCCCGGCAGCCTCGCTCCTGGACTCTCAGGGAGGAAAGCACCTTCCAAAAAAAAAAACAAAAACAACAAAAACCCAGAATTAGCCAGCCCCCTTTTAAAATATTTTTCATTTTCCTTTTCCCTCTCCTCCTCGCTTTTGCTGGTGTGCCAGACAAAATTACCCAGGGAAAGAATTGGGCCTGTCCCACTGCCCCAGGGCACAGTCAAAAGAAGCAAATAAAAGTCCCACCTTTGCAGAGAAAGCTATTAGTTTTAAATGGAAAAACCATTGGAATCTGAGCTGGAAAACAATGAACCCTTGATGTTTGCTTATCTCTCTCTAGCAAAGATTTGCCTTCACACCTAGTTAAGTGTCGGTGAGAAAAATTCAACCAGAAGTTTGAAACTACTACACTACTGTAATCGATAAATATGTATATTTTAGATGAAGAAAAGTGTATATCCAAGAAACAATTATGACTTTAGTTTCACATTGGTAAATTTCTAATTTTGCACATTATGAGTATGAAACCTGTATTTTTTGTTGCTTGTTAATTTAATGTCTTTCACTGAAGAGTTTTCTGCCAAAACAGAATACTCATTTGCTTTTTTGTGAAGTTTTGTAAATGCGTCTTATGTTGTTTGTTGCATTGCCTAATACTGCAGCATCAAATATGCTGAGTGACAAACTTATGGGAAAAGCACTCTTTAGTCAGTTTTTGACAAAAACGTATGCTGGTAGGCTTTTTGAGTCTGTCAAAAAAAGTTAAATACTTAATTATTGATAGACTTTGCAATCCTACATCCTTGTTTAATACAGTTGATGTCATTTTTACCATCAGCCTTGTCTTAAGTGAAAATTAGCTTGAATAAGCAAGGAGTTGTCATGACATTTAAAATCCCCCTATGTATTTTATTGACTAAAATGCACAGAAAACAAGGCAGTGCACTAAATCATACTGAATATTCTTTATATATCAGAAGGATGGGGTGGGGAACAATTTGTCTCAAAGTGAGTAAATAGCCAATAAAAATTCACCTTGCCTCTATATTGTCCTAGGAGAGGCAATCACATTTACACTTATTAGAAGTAATGATGTAGTGTCCTGCAGATAATTAACACAATAAAATGCTGGTAATTTCACAGTGTCATTAAAAAATTTGCCAGTTTAAATTAGAAAGTGATTAACCCTCTGAGTGAGGCAATGACATTTTCATTCCCAGTTTGTGAATTAAATGTGCAAGACTTTTTTCACTTTGAATGCAGAAAACTCGACTGATGTCCTTTACTTTTCCACCCACCCACTCTGTCCAGTGAGGAAATCCATTGGCTAAACTGTCTGAATCCATTACTACTTCACACTGCTAAGCCAAGTTCATACCACAGGCATGGACGTGTTATTTACTAGAGGATAAAGTCTCTCTAAGAGAAAAAAAGAACTAATAATCCCTGATAAGCAGAAGTTCACTGAGTAATGAACTTCTTGTTGGTGCATGTAAGAGAGAAAGGTTTTTCCATTAATGAGGTGTCTCCAGAAAGACTTTCATTATATATAATGACAGCAAATCCTTAACCTTTTGCCCAGACACTACTTTATCCCTTTACTGTATCTACTTCTTCCACAACCTGCTTTAATTAATACCTTAAAACAGGAACAAACTCATTAAAATAATAGATTTTTGTTGCACAGTAATTTAAATGCTCAAGTGAAATCCTCTTAAAGAATGTTTAATGATGTTGCAAAACCAAAAATGAATGAAAACTCAGGTCAATGGTAGAATCGTCCAACACATTAAAAAAACTTTTAATGGAATAAATTTTATTCATGAATTTACATTGGTGCTAAAAATACAGTTGGTTAGACCTACCTCCTAGAAAAATTCATGATACAAGAATAAATTGCAATGTACAAAGACTACATTTTAATGGAGGAAGTACATAAGTTTAAATGGCAAATCCTGGTAACTAATAATGAGATTTAGGCTCAAACACTGCTAAAATTTAATTGGAAATAAAATCCTAAATTGTGTCATATAGATTATAATATGTTCCATATGTTCAGAGATCTTCTTCTTAAGTATATACTTCCAGTGGAAAACTTGTTCCAACAGACAGCGGAGGGGTGGGTTGGGGGGGTGGGGAGGGAGGATACTAATGCTGTACCATTCTTTATACCAACCTTCCTACTAGACCACTCCCCAAATAACATCCATCCTCAGAATGCCGTGACCATGCAAAGACTTCAGAAAGCCATTGGTTAATGTTTCATCAGTAGGTAGCAAATCACACATGAGCTTGATGCTTTTGCAGTATCTCACCGCATTCTGTTCCAGGTCAGATCTGAGCCACTGTAAACACTTGGAAGCAGAAACTCCACTTGGGTCATCTAAATCAGCATGAAGCAACCTCCCAGAGTGCAGTGATAGCCACTTACACTGAAGTGCAGAATCTAAACCAGACACAAATGCAGAACAAAGCTTCATCCTTGTTTTTCGTGCAGAGTGAGCAATGCCATACAGCACATTTAAAGTAATGATAATATTTTTATCATCTAGATTTGTCTCTTTTTAAAAGATTTCTTTTTTTTTTTAACAAAGCACTGATGATTCACTTTCTTGATGCAACTATTTAAAAGGTTATTGTACCAATGTAAGACCCCCAGTCTTGAGCTACAAAGTCACTGAAGTGATTTTACTTTAAAAATACACAAGGCTCCAAAAATTAGTCTGCCATGTTTATTAGAAAGATTTTCAGTTCTTTTATACCTTGAGAGGGCACAAGGGAGAGGACACTACACACATTTGCTCAGAAGGTAAAGCAACACACTTTTACTGACAAACTTTAGAAAATAAGGCAACTTGGCAAAAGTTTGAAGAGCAACATTGCACCAAAGTAAAGCATTCCACAAACCATTCACTCAGCACAAGCAAACCCATACAACTTAGCAATATGTAGCCCAGCCAGCTTTAAGTTACCCAAAATATCAAGAAAGCAGTTTAGAAGAAGTAAAGAAAGAGAGAAAAAGATTTGCAGCTACCACCTAGAGTGCTATGCAAGTCCAGCTTCCATGTGCCCAGATGGCAGGGTCCAATTACACGGAGACTATATGTCTCTGTTTTTATCTGTTATAGTCCCCTGTGACAATCCCTGAAAGTAGGACTTCTGGCCCATTGACCACTTGGGCTCCAGGGCAGGGGGAGGGGCAGTGATCCTAGTGTGCCAGCTGTTCTGGGGCTGGCTTAGAGGCTCCAGGGTGTGCAGTTTCAGGGAGTGCTCCAGAGTGCTAGTGACTGGCAGCAGCTCCAGGGCTGCTTGAGGAGGTTCAGAGGGGTTGAGGTATGGAACAGGGCACCATCTCACCTTTGTGAAGCTTGACCTGTCCCTTCCCCCTTACTCATACCCTTGAGATGGCCTGAGCTAATAATATAATAAGCTAGTGTTTCACAACAAGTACATAGAAAGCTTATAAGCTTGGATTCTCAAATACGTTTTATGTCCTGTGCTCCAAAAAATTTACCAATGGAAGTAGTAGCAACTGCAATAGATGTAATGGGGTAGAAGACCTGAAGCCTTAGAGGAGTTCAGCTCTAGCTATTCCAAAAGAAAATTTGACCACACACAAGAGGCTGAGTGATTAATTTTAGGTAGTCATGATAAAGATGCCCATGCTAAAATCCCTTTCTAAGGAACATCTTGAACCACTCTATTTCTGCAAAGCAGTCTCTCTACAGAATTCTCCTTGTCAGCTTGCATTCAGGGGACATTCAGACACATTCAGAGAAGGCACTTGGCCATCCGGAGGTAAAAGTCCCCAACCTCTTTCACATGTACATTTTGCATAGCTCACTCTTGTTTCTACACCAACCCATTTTTAACTCCCCAAAGAACCACAGATTTGACCTACTTCTACACAAAGACCCTTCCTGGGTTTCTGATTGTGCCTTTCTAACACTTGCTCAATATTTATTTAAAGACCAGGGACCACTACTCCCCCACCAGGAGCTCATTTCCTGGAAGAAGAGACAAAGTCCCACCCCTGCACTGGCCCAAGACTACATCTGTGAGCAAAAGCATTCTACTACAGCAATTCTCCAGCACAACCAATTCACTGCTGCTCATATCAAGATAGATTTATAGAAAAAAAAACCCTTTCTATTTCCCCAAAATTTTTAAGCAGAAAAGTTGCAAAGTTTATTGTTTGGGTTGGTTTGGGTTTATTTTTTTTTTTTAGTAGGTGAGGATTTTTGACTTATTAAACTACCTGTTTTCCTACTGGAAAATTTAACAAAGAAAAAAAAGAAAAAGAAAAAAAAAGAAAAAGAAAAAGAAAAAAAAAGAAAAAGAAAAAGGAAAAGGAAAAAAAAAGAAAAAGAAAAAGAAAAAGAAAAAAAGAAAAAGAAAAAGAAAAAGAAAAAGAAAAAGAAAAAGAAAAAGAAAAAGAAAAAGAAAAAGAAAAAGAAAAAGAAAAAGAAAAAGGAAAAGAAAAAGAAAAAGAAAAAGGAAAAGAAAAAGAAAAAGAAAAAGAAAAAAAAAAGAAAGGTTTGGAAGCCACCACATACAAAATAAGAAAGGCATAAAGGGAGGAGAAAAAGGGTCGCAAAAATGCACCTTCCACATAACTATCTAGTGTATGAAAGAGAGATGTTAAAGCAGAGAACTGACAGCAGTTGCTCAGGTAAACTTAAATGAGCATTCAAAAGCACTACAGATCTGAGTAACACAGAAATTTTCTTTACAAATATTATTGCCATTAACTTTTCTGAAAAATCCTAATTCTTTGGTTTTTTCTGCATGTATCAATGGTTTTATATTATTATACAAAGCTTGTAGGTAGCACCTTCTACATTTAACATTGTGAAATAACTTGTATTATACTTATTTGTCTTTGCTTTTCCAGACCACTCATTTTTGGGTCTTGCATTTTTTTTCAATTTTTATCTCTGCCTGAAAGTACATACTTCTTAGAGTACCCTGTAGCTATTTTTATTTGAATGTAGTTGAGAAATAATAATTCACATTCTCATTTTAAAGCATGACTGTTCTCTCTTTTAATATGAAGCAAAACCACGTAGTTTTGATGTCTGAAGTTTGAAACCTGACTTTTGCCAAGAGTTTGAATTTGTACATTCTTGCTGTGAGAAACAAAAATGATGAAGCCTCCGGCCCAAGAACAGTTAATATCACTGAGAGAAGTGAATGAGCATTTGGGTACCAAGTTCCATCACTGAAGCAGACAAGAAGCAGCCAAATCCTTAATGAAGTGCTCTAGCTCTGCATCAGTTCAGAGTGAGCTCCAACTATCCCAAAGTCTGCAAAAACCATAATTTGATAAATAACACAAGTCGTCACTACTGCTGAAAGGAGTCCAAAGCACTCTCTTTTCTTGGCTGCTCATCCCTATCATCCTGGATATCAAGTCAGATCACTAGTTGAAAAGTAGTGATTTATTTTTAGTAGGTTATCTTCTTGCTCATATTCAGGGCACAAATAAAAAGCTGAGGTGAGGAGGGAGATGGGATTTCAAAGGCAGCATCAACTTAGCTTGTTCAATGCATTCATGGAGCAAACTCTATGTTCCCAAGTCTCCTCAAACCAGACGGGCAAAAGAACTGTAGCCCATAAGTTGGCAGGGTTAGTTAGGAGGGCTTTAAACTAGGTTTGAAGGGGGAAGGGACTGAAACTGGGCTCTCCAGAGATAAGCCTAAGGGTGTAGAGCCTGAGCTGGGAGTACAATCAATGGCCCAGCTGAAGTGCATGTACACTAATGCACACAGTATGGGAAACAAAGAAGAGGAGCTGGAAGCCATAGTGCAGCAGGAAAACCATGACATAGTTGCTGTCACAGAAACATGGTGGGATGACACACATGACTGGAGTGCTGCTATGGGGGGCTACAAGCTCTTCAGAAAGGACAGGCAGGGAAGGAGAGGTCAAGGGATGGCTTTTTATGTTAGAGAGTCTCTTGACTCTGTTGAAGTTGAGGTCAGCATTGACAAGGTTGAGTGCCTGTGGACCAGAATTATGGGGAAGGCCAACAAGGCTGACACCCTTGTGGGAGTCTGTTACAGACCGCCCAACCAGGATGATGAAGGAGATGAATTATTCTACAAGCAGCTGGCGGATGTCTCAAAATCTCCAGCCCTTGTTCTTGTGGGTGACTTTAACCTGCCAGATATCTGCTGGGAGCTTCATACTGCAGAGAAAAGGCAGTCAAGGAGGTTCCTGGAGTGTATAGAGGAAAATTTCCTTCATCAACTGGTAAATGAGCCTACCAGGGGTAAGGCCCCGCTAGATCTACTGTTTACAAACAGAGAGGGGCTGGTAGATGATGTAGTGGTTGGAGGCCGCCTGGGGCATAGTGACCATGAAATAATAGAATTTTCAGTCCTCAGAGATGCAAGGAGAGCCATCATTAAAACCTCTACACTGGACTTCCGAAGGGCAGATTTTGGACTATTCAAAAGACTAGTTCAGAGTATACACTGGGAAACAGCCCTTGGGGACAAGGGGGTCCAGGAGAGATGGACATGTTTTAAGAAGGAAATTTTGAATGCACAGCAACAGGCTGTCCCAGTGTGCCGAAAGGCCAGCCGGAGGGGAAGACAACCGGCTTGGTTAAATAGGGGGATTCTGAAAGTAATCAGGGATAAAAAGAAAGTTTACAGACTGTGGAAAAAAGCGCTGACCACTTATGAAGAATTTACAAAGAAAGCTAGGTCAGGCAGAAAAAAAATCAGGGAAAGAAAAGTGCAATTTGAATTTAATTTTGCTAATTCTGTTAGGGATAACAAAAAGTCCTTCTATAAATACATTAATAACAAAAGGAAGGGCAAGGAAAACCTCCATTCTCTGCTGGACTTGGAGGGAAATATAGTTAAGGAAGATGAGGAGAAGGCTGAGGTACTTAACACCGACTTTGCCTCAGTTTTTACCAGTAAGACAGGTGGCCCTCAAGACAACTGGCCTCTGGAGCTGGTAGACAGGGAGAGGGAGCTGAATAGCCCTCCTGTATTCCAGGAAGATATAGTTACTGACTTACTGAGCCAGCTGGATCCTCACAAGTCTACGAGACCAGATGGGATCCATCCCAGGGTGATGAGGGAGCTGGCAGAAGAGCTTGCCAAACCGCTTTCCATCATCTTACAACAGTCCTGGCTCTCTGGGGAGGTCCCAGATGATTGGAAGTTGGCAAATGTCACCTCAATCCACAAAAACGGCTGCAAGGAGGACCCAGGCAACTCCAGGCCTGTCAGCCTGACCTCGATGCCTGGCAGGGTTATGGAGCAGTTCATCCTGAGTGCAATCACACAGCACCTTCAGGATGGACAAGGGATTAGACCCAGCCAGCATGGGTTTAGGAGGGGCAGGTCCTGTCTGACCAACCTGATCTCTTTTTACAATCAGGTGACCCACCTGGTGGATGAGGGGAAGGCTGTGGATGTGGTCTATCTGGACTTCAGCAAGGCCTTTGACACTGTCTCCCATAAAATACTCCTGGAAAAGCTGGTAGCCCATGGCTTGGACAAGTGTACCCTCTCCTGGGTTAGGAGCTGGCTGGAGAGTTGGGCCCAGAGTGTGCTGTTGAACGGAGCTGCATCCAGCTGGTGGCTGGTCACTAGTGGTGTTCCCCAGGGGTCTATGTTGGGTCCAGTCCTGTTTAACATCTTTCTTGGTGATTTAGATGAGGGGATTGAGTCCATCATCAGCAAATTTGCTGATGACACCAAGCTGGGAGGGAGTGTCGACCTGCTGGGAGGCAGGAGGGCTCTGCAGAGGGATCTGGATAGACTTGAGAGATGGGCTGATTCCAGTGGGATGAGGTTCAATAAGGCCAAGTGCCGGGTCCTGCACTTTGGCCACAACAAGCCCATGCAGTGCTACAGCCTGGGGACAGAGTGGCTGGAGAGCAGCCAGGCAGAAAGGCACCTGGGGGTACTAATTGACAGGAAGCTCAACATGAGCCAACAGTGTGCCCAGGTGGCCAAGAAGGCCAGTGGGATTGTGTCCTGTATCAAAAATAGCATGGCCAGCAGGACCAGGGAAGTGATCCTTCCCCTGTACTCTGCATTGGTGAGGCCACACCTTGAGTATTGTGTTCAGTTCTGGGCCCCTCAGTTCAGGAAGGATATTGAGGTGCTGGAGCGAGTCCAGAAAAGAGCAACAAGGCTGGTGAAGGGACTGGAGCACAAGTCCTATGGGGAGAGGCTGAGGGAGCTGGGGTTGTTTAGCCTGGAGAAGAGGAGGCTTAGGGGAGACCTTATAATTTTCTACAACCACCTGAAAGGGCGTTGTAGCCAGGTGAAGGTTGGTCTCTTCTCCCAGGCACTCAGCAATAGGACAAGGGGGCACGGGCTCAAGCTCTGCCAGGGGAAATTTAAGCTGGATATCAGAAAAAAAATCTTTACAGAGAGAGTAATCAGGCATTGGAATGGACTGCTCAGAAAGGTGGTGGATTCACCATCCCTGGAGATTTTTAAACAGAGATTGGACATGGCACTGTGTGCCATAATCTAGTAAATGGACTGGAGTTGGACCAAGGGTTGGACTTGATGATCTCAGCGGTCTTTTCCAACTCAATCGATTCTATGATTCTATGATTCTGTGATGATTCTTGATTTTGCTAGACCACTTCTCCATGAAATGTAGATTGAAGAAACTGGCCTTGATATTTTTTAATTATTTAAAGCAGTCTAAACATCATTTTTTCAGCTAAGGCTGTCCTGCATGCAGCTGTAACTCTGACTGATGCCTTTTAATTTGTTTTCTTTCACCCATGGAATAGTTTTTAAACTTCTCTTTCTCACAAAAAGGAAGACCACTGTTCTGGTTTTGCAATGAAATCTTGAAAATCATTAAATAGGATTAATCTTTAATTATATATAATTTTTAAAATGCTGAGCAAAGTTTTAAAAATCAGATACCAGATAGCAAGACTTAAAATCCTTAGTTTGGGCACCTCAGTAGTTACTTTGATATTCAAAAGTGCTACTCAACAGCTCCTAGAGAAATCATTGAGAAAATGGATGGTACAGATCTATTTCTGGATGGAGATTATTCATTGGTTTTGTCATATGAAGATTTTAGGGATAGAGCATAACATATATGGAGATTTCATGAGATACACTTTTACTCTTCTATAAAAGGATCTAAAAGCTAAGAAAATGAAATTTTATATTTTACAATGAAACTGTAAAATAGAAAAACTGGTTTTGATAGAAATGATGTAAAACTCTAATTTCTGGAGGCAATTTATGAAGAATTAGAATTTCAGTCTCACTTCAATTGATGCATTTTTAAATCTTTCTTGTATGGTAAGGATATCTTTTGGACTTGAAAGTTTCAGCTTCTTTCTGCAGATGCTAAACTTAACTGAAGCTACTGCACTAACACCTTGGACATAACACCATGGGTTTTCTGAGAGGAATTATCACCAGATAATAGGGTGTGGCTGTTACAATTTAGAAATTTACGTTCCTGCTACTAATACTAAATTAAATGTTGGCTATTCATTCTCAGGAAGGGGTGCACATGAGATAAGTGATAAAGCTAGATTTCAAATTAGTGTGCCTCAAGGGGAAATTTTGCAAAGGTTGGAAAACTGAGTTTCATATAAGCATAAGCCTGCTATAACAGTGGGGCTATCCTACCCTTTCCTTAAACACAAGCTTTGTTCAAGGCCCTTTGCCATGAGCCACTAACCTTCGGCACAGCATGTCACCTCCTTGCAGTCCTCCTTGCAGTCACCTCCATGCAGTCCTATTTAGGCTAGCTAACAAGAGTCTGACAGTGATGTTTTCTATCTCTGGAGCTCCTCTGAAGGTGAGGACATCCTGCCACAACATCCTGCCACAGCATCCTGCTCTCTAATTTAGAGATGGATTCAATGGGTTGACTGTTGGATGGATAAGGAATTGGTTGGACAGTCTCATGTGGTGGTCAAAATCTCAGAGTCCCAATGGACATCAATGAGAAATGGCGTCCCTCAGGGGTCTGTGCTGGGACGAATGTTATTTAGTATCTTCATTAATGACATAGCTGAAAGGAACAAATGCACCCTCAGCAAATTTGTTATGACAGGACAAGGGGGAATGGCTTCAAACCAAAAGAGAGTAGGTTAGATGAAAAAATCCTTAACTGTGACGGTGATGAGTCACTGGAATAGGTTGCCCAGAGAAGTTGTGGATGCCCCATCCCTAGAAATGTTCAAGACCAAATTGTATAGTGCTCTGAGCAACCCTGTCTCATGAAGGGTCCTGCCATTAGCAGGAGGATTGAAACTAGATGATCTTTACAGACCCTTACAACCAAGGCCATTCTGATTCTATGATTCCATAACTTGCTTATGCAGGACATATTTAGATTTAGGATGAAGTTAACTTTAGTCAGATGATCTGTTTTCTCAAATATTTCCTCTTCTTGAAAAGGTTCATATATCTGTAGTGCTGACAAGGCTGCCACAATTATTATTTTATCCTTCTCACACATGTTTCTGTAGATATGATGGCATTTTGTATAAAAAGAGAAAAGGACTCTTTGTTTTGACAGAAGAGAGGAATCATAGTTCCCCAGCTTGGAATTAGAATATTTTTCTCTGAAAGAAAAATATGCATAAATATTTTGAGACAGGTATGTGTACCTTAATGATATAATTGTAATTTGTTTCCAGACAAGATATTAAACCATGGCATAATTTCTTCACCTCTGTTAAATGAACATTGAAAGGACAAATGCACACGGATATCTTTTAACAACAATTTGTGAGGATCTCGTACATTTTCTGCTTTGTTCATTGAAGTTGATCTTACTGATACTCATTTTGTAATGAAAATGATAACACTTGGCAAACATCCATAAAAAGTGATGGAGGTAACATTTTAGTATGTTGTTCCTTAACACTAATGAAAATATAATTCATCTTTGTTATAAGCAGTACTTTAAATTAGCTAGGAAGATCTTGGCAGTGCATGCTGAAATGGGTGAACAAACAGAAAAAACCTTTTGCCTTGATAATTGCCCTTCTCCATTATGGGCAAAAAATTCAATACTTAGACTTAAGTCAGTTAATACTGCATGTCAATTCCTTCATTAGTGATTTCTGAAGGCTTTGTTCACTCTTTCATTTCTCTCTTCTTACATTCACTAACAAAGGTGTAGAATGTATACTCTGTAATACCATAGCTCGCTCTTTGCTGCATTGACAACAAGATTTTCATGTTAAACTGGTAGAGATTGATAACTGTGAATCTAATACTGGAAGAAAATTAATCTAGTTAAGCAGCGAGAACAAACTGGGGTGCTCAGCAATTCTTAAAAAGGTACACTGCACTTTGAGCTTTTGGACATTAATGTTGGCTGTCATATAGAAAACTAATCTAATTACTGAAAAATGCTGTTTCCTAACTTAGTATATTCCATTCCTCCATAAGCATGATGTGGCATATGTTGCTCTGCAGCCTTGGAAATTTAGGAACCAAACAATCTTAAATAATGTATAATTACATGCTTTATCATTCTTGTCTAACTAGGCAACACACAAGTTAACAGAGAATGAATCAGTGATTAGCAAGTACTTTGTTACAGGCTCATGGATCTGCTGGCATGAAGTGCAGTCTCTTATGTTTCACCTTTACTTTGCTTTTTTGGTCAGCACTAAAAGACATGGATTACTCATGTCCTGTTCTAAATTTATACTGCACAGTCCATGCCTTCAACATCTAAGTTCATATTTTAATAAGTGTGACATGAAAATTAAATTTGTCTTTAAGATAAGGTAGAAGAACGCTGACATGCATAACAATAGATTTCCTCAGAATTTTTAAAACAGTGCTTTTTTACAAATCAACAGGCTCCCACAGGGGCTAAAATGAATTAGTCAAATAGGAAGTTATGTACTAGGTATCACATTGATATTTACCAGTAGATTAGTACTTCATTTAAACTTCTCTTAACATACTTGACTTACTGATTTTATATCAATATATCAAGAACCTAAGTTCTTCAGGGAGGTAAGAGTTTGTTCCAAAAGACTTCTCACTAGGATAAACAAAACTTTGGTGATAGATGACATGTATCAAACAAGTTGTGACTGGCCTGTGAACTTTTAGTTCATCTATGCTTTGACTTTTCTTGGTTACTGTTTGTGGGTTTATGACTCGGTGAGTATGTAAGGTCTGAGGGTATAAGTGTTATTAGCATTTTGAAAGAAAGAAACTTGCAATGAGCTAGAGGAAAGGGTAAATGTAAAGGTACACAATCTTACAAAAGTCTTAAGCAAGCACTTAACTTTAGCACTTTTTTTACTAATTAGGACTGCTCTCTGTTTTCTGTGCTTTGCCCAATCAGTATTCAATTCTCTTAATTCATTAATTTAATTAAATTATGTTAATTATTTAATCAGTATTATTTCTGTTAATTAGTATTTGGCATTAGGTAATTGAAAAAAGAGGAAGAAATTTGTATTCTCACAAAAATTTAGCTTTCTAAATGTATTACAAGAACTAAAAATAAAGAACTGTAGACTCTTAAGTAATGGTATAAAATAAAACTGGAATGTATCCGAAATGTGCAGCACAAAGTAGAGCACCAACATTTGAATATAGCACCCAGTGTGAATAACAGTGCAATAGGTACTAGTTTCACAGTGCACAAAACTAAGAGGCCACAGCTTGTAGGCACTGAATACTACTCTTCCATTTCATATTTGCTCGTCTGTTAATTCCAAATTACTTAACACCTTGGCAGAACCTACCCAGCCCCGGAGTCATTACTAAAGGCCTAATTATGTTCAGGGGAAGTCACCATATTTTTTGCTCTTACTTCACTCTATGCTTGAGACCTACAGCAGTAGCAAATTTGAATAATCAGTTACATGTGGGAGTATTTTTCTTAAAAATGAGGAAAGAATGTTTTAAGGTTGAACAGCATTGAGACAATGCATGGTGTGGGATCCATGAACTCTGATGAGCTAAGGATGTCCCTCTCTAAAGGCAAGAAAGTATGGAACATGATCAGCAGACCAAAAGAGAATATGGGAAAATCAAAGCACAGGTTACTGTCTGCCTTTTACATTTATCAAGGAGAAGAAAATAATCTTCTCTGTGAAGAAAATGTTTTAATAACATCAACATCTCTTGAGCCAGAGAGATGAGCTGAGGAAAACACATAGATACAAAAGAAAGTCACTGAAGACCACTTCACAACTCATAAAAAAGAAAAACTTCCACATTGTCCTAGTTACAGCAGCTGGGACCAGTTTATCACTGTGGGGGTGTAACCAAAACTATGTATTCTACACCCTCCATATAATTGCTCATGAACTATTAATAACGGATGTTTGCAGCAGCTGCCCAGGGTACATCTGACCCCTCAGGCCACAAACTGGATCTTAAAGGACTCTGTGAGATAGTGAAGTGTTTCTGTCTTCACACCAATAACTCAGCTGTGACAACTCCCCTCCAGGGAGGCATTAGCACCTTCGCGCCCAGCCTGAGGGGTCATGTCTGCTAGTGGGCCATCAAACATTCCAAACGTATCCCATGACTCACAGAGTTAAATCACCTATTGTGAAACTCCCCACCCTGGGGAGGTACTGGACATTCCCACCTGAACCTGACCAAGTATAGTCTTGGGGTTTGGGGACTTTGGGTACCACTCATTGAATCCAGAGGCCCAGAACCTCAACAGGACTGACACTGCCGCTCTCGACCAGACTCCTCACCAACAGGTTTTCCTCTCCTTTTTCTTTGGGCTCAGGGGAACCATGTTGTGCTCAGTACAGGGGCTAATGAACACCATTCTGTTCATGCCCCAGTGTGCTGTGTTATACAGCTGGGTTTTGTGGGTTAAAACCAATTTTTCTCTGTATCATTGTATTTATTGTGATCTCTTTTAGTAAATTGTAACTCTGAATTGTAATCTCTTTTTTAGTTGAGCTCATTTCTCCAGCCAGTTTACCTTTAAACTAGTACACCCATGTTACTAATCACAATTTAGCAGCTGAATGATCAAAATCATAAAAATACCTATATAAAAAAAGAAAGAAAACATAAAGGAAGCATGCTAAACTAAAAAATTCAACCCATCAACATGACTATCAGACACTATTTTACAAGTGAACTGGGAAAAAGAAGTGTTCACCTCTAGCCTCAAAAACCCCACCCACAAACCAAAATCAAAACAAAAACCAAAAAGCATCTTGAGGAGTGAATGGAATATATGAGGGGTTAATGAGCCTATGAGAAGCTTTCCATTTTGGCAGCTGGTTCAAGAACTAGAGAAAAATTAGTGTTTGTTACTCAGCAAAGGGAATTTATGAACCTCTCTCACTGAAATTGGATGAGGTCATGAGGTCAGTGCTTTGCCTTCTTGAGTTAAATGTCATATTGTTCAAACTTTTTCAAGATGTACCAGCTTGTGTTGTGTAACCCATTATTTGCAGTAGGCTCTTCAGTTACCACTGCAGCAGCAAAGGCTAGTGCCTTAAATCAGAAGCAACAAAGAGTTTCATTCCCTTAATATATGTTTCAAGTAACAGATTTGACAAGACAGCACTTTCTGCAAAGCTCAAATTGTCATGAAATCTACATTATAAAGGTTGACAATATGATCATTATATTTAAAACCTCTTGAACAAGATCCTTTCTGCACTGATGTCAAATTACTTGAATTCATGCAGTGTTATGGCCCATCCTGATGTTCTGTAGGATATTCCCGAAGAAAATCAATCTATTGTCATGCAATTTATTCTTTTATGGCACACTAAAAATTCATATTGCAGGAGTTAAGAGTAGAACTTCTTGCTAATTTTCTGTGTTTTATAAACATGAAAACTAAAACAATGTCAATAATGGCCAGAGGAACTTATTTGTAAACACATGGTAGGGATGATGTTAACTCTATCTTTTCTTCAGACATCAGTATGGACCAGACTCTGTGAACAAGAAAAGCATCTTATCTGTCAATGATATTACCAGCTGTGCAGATGAATGAACATATGTGTGTCCTCTGCAAGCTAAGGGAAGGACTCAGTGGTGCTTGTGGTCGCTTCCAACTCAGCATAATTCGTGATTCTGTGATAGAGCATGGAAAGTTCACTCATCCTGTGTTTCTATGATGTTTCCATTTTTCATGAGTTTAGTGTTTGTCTTGTAATGTTTGGTGATTTTCTTAATATTTCAGGTCTAAAATCTTGAGCTCATGAGAGACTCCAAATAGCATTTCATTCTCTAGCTAAGAAAAAAATGTAAAAATTGGAAAAGAGAGATGATGATAACTCTCACAGAACATAGCTTTCCTGGTTCTGTCTGGAACAGGGTTAATTTTTTGTGGTAGCCAGGAGATGGCATGGCCAGGACACAGAGGTTATTCTGTATCAATTCATGTCATTGCTGCAGTTGGGGAAAAGGGGCTTTTTTCCAGGGAGATGGCATTCCTTTCAGTAGAGAAAACATGATGCAGGGAGCCATTCAGTATTGTCTATTATTATGGGCTTTTTTTCATGTAAGTAATTTCTTTTCTCATGCCTTCTGATATTAATATTGTTGCTGTTACTGTTCATTTTCTCATATCTATGTTTCCTGTAAATTGTTCTTATCTCAAACTGTGATCTTTGCCCTTTGTGCCTCCAGTTGGAGGGGGATAAGTGGGTGTGTTTCTTAGTAGGAATGCAAAGTTTGGGAATACTATTTCTAAGCATGACATGGCTATTTTGAGCTCTATGAGATATCATTTCCTGAACAGTGAAAATCCAAATGTAAATAATACCTTTTTAGTTTTATTAGAGAGGTAAAACATAAGATGTTTCAGGATCTGTCCCATTACTTGTCTTGTCAACCAATGCATAATTGCTTGTAGCACTGGGATTTGCATGCAATGCTAGACTTGTGTTATTCTGAGCTGAACAGATCTTTCTGTAAAAACAATCAAACTATGAACATGGCTGTAGGAGATATTTGCTCAAGCAAGAACTGAAGACCATAACAGAAGGTAAACAAAATATAACCAGCCAGTTGCTTTAAGGTAACTACAAAAATGAGCAACAACTGTTTTTAAAAGCATTAGAGACAGCACAATCCCTAGCAAATCAGTAATGCCCAAGAAAGGTGAAAACTTTTATGCAACTTCCAAAATCCAAATAAAATAAATGTTGAAACAATTACAAGCCTAAGTAAAGCCAACAAAGCACCCTAAAATACAGATGAACATGATAAAATTATTAGTACATATTAATGTCTATAAGTAATTAAAATAGTTATATTAGACGTTGTGGTAGTTTTAGCTAGGTCTCAAATTAGCAGGCTCAGAGAATCTACGTAGAATAGGAGAGAGGTATCACCTGACTTAAGCAACCAAAGAAATATTTCATACCAGATGACATATACCTGAGGTAGGTAGGAGGAGTTTCTCTGTTGCGATCATGTCTGCAGTGGAGTCAGGACATGCTGCTGCTGCCCTGCTGTGCTGGGCATTGCTCCTGCCGCCTCTACGTTGTATTTTGTTTTAGTTTCAGAGAAGTAAAATCATTTCATTGTTATGCTCTCTCTTTTGCCTTTCTGAGTGTCTTTTAGAGTATTTTATGAATCTAGAGTAATGAAATCTGGTTTTGGTAGGAGGTAAAAAATTGTTGTTATATCTAAGTTGTGTAAGTGCGTATTATATTGTAGTTTTTTCTTAATTTTCTCTTTTCTGTATAAATATGTATGTATGTATGCATGTGTGTATGTATGGCTGGACTTTGCAAATGAGGATTTGGGAAGGGCTCTCCCCACGTGGGTGTGCCCTTCCAGCCTGCACAGTGGATTTTTTAGGTGAGGCACAGCGTGCACAGAACTGGCCCCACTGTTTAAGTCCTGAGGTTTATCTGCCACGGCCAAGTGAGCTTGGACAGTGACAGGGAAGTCCTCGGGACTGTCACAGCACCTGGTACTAACCGGGGCTGACCCTGCTGAGCATCCGAGATCTGATGGGATCGGATGGCAGGGAGGCTTTTAGCTGGCAGGGAACGGTTCCCACAGAGACTCGAACTCATGTCCTTGGGGTTCAGAGTCCAGAGTGCTATCCATTACACCATGGGACCACCCCATAAATATATATAATTAGTTCAAGTTGAAACCTAGTTTGAGTTTCCAGAGCTTTTTCTTTTCCTCCCTTTTCTTGGGGGGGAAGTGGGGGGAGGAGGGGCTGCGTGTGGAGAGAGAGGCTCTGACTGTGTTGGACAGTTGGCATTTTGCCAGCTCAACCCAAGACAGAAAAAAAATCAAAACTAGAAGAACAAAACCTTACAGATCCTGACTTCCATTAACCATTGATTAAAGAAGTTGTTAATTGCAAAAGGAGAACATCCCCAGAGATACTTGCATGCACATGCAGTCAGT
Organism: Pithys albifrons albifrons; assembly: GCF_047495875.1. Taxonomy (NCBI): domain Eukaryota; kingdom Metazoa; phylum Chordata; class Aves; order Passeriformes; family Thamnophilidae; genus Pithys; species Pithys albifrons. Next base: position 73,359,559 of record NC_092497.1, on the reverse strand, counting down.
AGGAGGTGATAACATCCAGTACAACCAGGAAACATTTGAGCTGAGCAGGGGATTATACATCAAGACTGGAGGATTACAAGACACAACATTTTTGAATCTAGTAAACAGAAACCACAGCATGTCAGCTGGGAAAAGTATTGTTTGAGAAATGCAGTTGTGATGAAGTAATCACTGTGAAAACAGGGAGATAAAAGTCTTCCACTGTCTTGGACTTATTTTTCAGCCCATGTTGAGGAAAAGGATGATGATCTGCTCTTTTTGAGATGTACAATATTAGAAGTGTAGGCCTTTAATTTTTCTCTTACATTTAAGTTATTGCCACTGTAAATAACAATTACCTAAATCAGGACAGTAGAAAAGTTGCAATGCAGGTAGACCTCTTTTTTTTTTTCAACACATATGTTGTTGTTTGTCTTAATCCAATACTCTCCATTTTAATCTGATATGGCATTTGCAAAGATTTTGCAAATTAGAATTTCTTTTATACCTCATCATGGTGTGCCTTGTGACTTGTGCTGCCATCACGGGCAGCCCATTTTATCTGCATTCCTTTGTTTTACAATAAATGCCTCTATGAAAGGCTTTTCCATACTTTCTGAAGTCATATGAATCTCTTGCAGCCACACATCTTAGCTGAACTCACTGAATCACATGGTGTGAATTAACAGGTTCTCTGTAAGATTCCCAGTGCTTCAAGGTCCAGGCTAAGCAGTTGTTATTCCCTTTTAATTTTTTCTTTTTTAATTTGAAAGAATAGTTCTATTTTTTATCATTTCCAACTCTATTAATATCACAGTATACAGATGTACTTCAAGTCTTAATTAAATGGCAAAATTGAAATTTTCCAACTTTCCTAAATCACTATTTTGTGAAAATTTGGCGTAAATTCTCAGATTCAATGCTTAAGACTGTTTGGAACTGTCAATTGGAATCCCTTCCTGCTCACAATCCATTCTGTCTCTTTGAGAATGGACAATAAGAGTTTGAACTCCTTCTTATTCCAGTTTCTCAGGACTCATAAATGGGGCATCATAATTGAGCTCATCAGTTTAGTTCCTCTTATTCAAGTCTACCAGTGCTGGGAGATTTTTTAAGTAGAAATAATTTGTTGTGTTTGAGATGGTTTGGAAACTACATAATGAAATACAATCTGTTTCTTAGGAGCGAAACAAGAAGCGGGTTGGTTGCTATAGAATTTCTTGTATTACCTCATTAATTCCTCATTTTCCAAACAAAAAGACTCACCATAGCATTTGTCATCACTCTCTTAATTTAAGCCTCTTCTTTAATTCTGGTTTGGCCTGAAAATTCATGTGTACTTACAGCAGGCATTGTGTTATTCTTGAGGGTTCCACGTTTTTCAATTGCAATCTCTGTCCTGCTGTCTAGTTTCCCTCTCCTAACAACTTTTATACTGTTCTGTCAAATATAATTGAAACTGATCAACAGGATTGAGTCTGAAGGCATTTAGGTTCCTACAGGTGTCATGAAAACTGGCATCTGGACAGAAAGAAAGACCTTGTCATCTTCTGTGGGAAAGGATGAAACATGAACAAAATTTTTCTCCTTCCATTTTGTCAACTAGTCAGCAAGCACACATCCTAAAAAGTCACAGTAAGTGCTGCCTTTGCCAACTACTGGGTTTGGACTCATTGCATAAACTGGGTAGAAATCTTACTTTCCTTACCTGAGATATAGGTAATCACCACCTCTTGATTTCCCTGAGTTTTGTTGAGCTGGTTCCCGCAGAACGCACCGATGCGAGGTGCTGCCAGTGTGTTGACAAAAAGACTTGTTGTTCTTTGAAACACTGAAAAGACAGGCATACAGGTTCTCTATCATGCAAAGATTACCCCACTAAACAAAGAGGTGAAAATGCAACTTGGCTCCATGTGAGCAACTTGCCTGTTTCACCCTCTTAAGACCCATGCACACCATACAATTTTCATAGGCCCAAACTGTTGATCATTTGTTCTGTGATGTCTTGTCTTCATTTCATGTGTGTTCTCTAGGTCTTAACAGAAATACATCTCTTACTTTTAATTACATTTTAAACTTGGAATCACTTGTATCCATTATTAAACTGAGTTAAGCTACACATGATTTAGCTTCCAGTTAGAATTTGGATTTACTGAAGTTTGACACAGGTCAACACACTGTGTTTATTTAAAAATTCTTGTAATGACCAGTCTAGATTTTGCTCCTGGCTCACAAAATAGTTCAAAAATGATAAGCTAGTGGTTCATCAAATGCTACTTGTTTCAACACTTCTTTCAGTACACTTAATTTTTAATACACTAGTGGTAAGTGTCTTTTTCCTACCCTATTCTATACATGAGGAGGTCAGTTCAATGCACAACTGAAGACTCTTTTTTTGTTTTCCCTGAGTCAGTAATAATAAATGTATTGTTTGTGAAAGTTTTAGAGCTGATAGCAAAAATAGAGGCAGCACTAATCTGGCCTTTTGCTGTCAAAGCAACTTGATTCTGAATTCATTGTGTGGGTGTGAGACCACCATCTCCCTGGCAATAATTCAATCCTATCTTTCTCTTCATTAAGCCCATATGCTTCCTTTGCCACATTAATTCCTCTTGAACTATCATAACCTCCTGGCTGGCAACTGCTATTGATAAACCACAAGAGAAACTGGCAAACTGGCACTGGAAGTTGACAAGCAAATGTGAACAATAACAAAATTCAAAATGAAGTGTGATCGCTAACTAGCATTATCAGGAAAAAAAAGAGATATTGCCTTTTTTCTGATTTTAGACAGATTAAGACATTCTAAAAGTACTCAGTTTACTGAAGATGTTGAATACACTGTTTTACTTCAGGCAGAATTTTTCAATCAGCTTTTAGTTAATTAAATATGAAACAATCCAGATTACATTAACTAATCCCGCTTTCTCTGTAGCTCACAATATCATCATAATACTTTCTTCTTCTATCTCTTTATCTACTTTAGCAGTTCTGTGCTTCACTCATGCAGGAGCTCTCAAGAACCTGCTCCGGAGGATACCTGCTGTATTCAGCGAGTCCCTGAATGATCGCAGTCAGACTATCAGGAACAAAATCATCTGTGGTTACTTATTTATTAGAGGAAAGTTGAAACCTGCAGCCTACTTGTCTATAACTGGAGCACATAACCATCTATTGTCATTACATGCTGTCCACAGCTTCACCTCATTTTAAATTACCTGTTACATTTTATATGCTGTGTCTTCTCCCCAGTGGTTCTGATCTTCAAAAACTCACAAATCTGTATAACTTCATTTATGCAAACAATCTAGCTGAAATCAAAAGGACTATATGAAACTAATAAAAATACACATGGTTTATAAGCCCATGAGAGATAAAGGACTTAATGATCTCTTGAAGAGTGTATTTCTTCTTGTAAAGTGCTCATGGCTCACACAATTCAAAGCTAATATGAACCTGGTTAGGAACTTGTTCATAATGGGTAAGGCCAATCAGAATTTGTCAATTTCTTTTGAAGCGTATCTAGGTTCACACTTCATCATCATCATCATCATCATCATCATCACCATCATCATCATCAATCATCATCATCATCATCATCATCATCGTCATGGCTAGGCTTCGCAAATGAAGATTTGGGAAGGGCATTACCCACGCTTGCTGCAAGTGTGCTGGTGGCTAAAAAGGCTGATGCAGGATAGGCAAGTCTGGTCGCAAAAGGTACAGTGGAAAGTCTCCTTAGGTGATATTGGCAAGTGGTTCTTTCTACGTTGTCTTTTCCCCTCAAGGCTGATTTTGCATGTGTTCTGAAAAGAAGCAGCAGCGTTGTGAATGGTGTGTCTCCGTGAATCCCGATTGGAGGCCAGAATGGACCATTGATGTCAGTCAATATGGCCAAGGCTGAGGTATTATTTCAGGGAGTCCTTGTATCTCTTCTTCAGGGCTCCTTCTCTACGGCAGCTAGTGGTGAGTTCACCATAGAGCACAATCTTCAGGAGGCGGTGATCCTCCATCCTGGAGACGTGCCCTGCCCAGCGCAGCTGCGTTCTCATCAGCATGGCCTCGATACTGGTGACCCCTGCCTGTTCAAGAAGAGACACATTGGTCACGTAATCAGTCCAGTGGATGTTTAGGACTGAACGGAGGCAGCGCTGATGGAAGGGTTCCAAAAGCTGCAGATGGTGGCAATAGACGACCCATGATTCAGACCCATATAAAAGAGTAGACAGTACAATGGCTCTGTAGACACTGATCTTTGTACTTTTCTTTAGGTATTTATTGGACCAGACTCTTTTATGGAGTTTTCCAAAGGCTCTGTATGCCTTTGCTAGCCTGTTGTCTATCTCTTTGTCAATCTTACTGTCTGAGGAAATGATGCTTCCCAGACAGGTGAAGTGCTGGACTGACTTAAGCTCTGATTCACCTATGATGGTGTGGGGATGATGGAAGACTTCTTGAGGTGCAGGTTGGTAGAGAACATCTGTCTTCTTCAAGCTGACTTCAAGCCCAAAAAGCTCAGCAGCCTCTGCAAAGCAGGATGTTAAGCGCTGCAGAGTCACTTCTGTGTGAGCAACAGGGGCGGCATCATCAGCAAAAAGCAGCTCACGGACAAGGTGATTCAGGGTCTTGGTGTGGGCCTTCAGTTGCCTTAGAATTAATAGGCTTCCATCGGTATGATATCAGATGTAGGTGCCATTTTCTTCATTGAGGTCTGCCATCAATCTTTGGAGCATCATGCTGAAGAAGATTGCAAATAGAGCTGATGCAAGAAGGCAACCTTGTTTCACACCATTGGTTATTGGAAAGGGCTCAGAGAGTGCATCACCATATCTGACTTGTCCACTGATCCTCATGTAGCAGGATGATCATTTTGAGAAACTTGGGGAGACATCCTAAATGTTCCAAGATCTGCCACAGGCCTTTTCTAGTCACAGTGTCAAAAGCCTTGATGAGGTCAACGAAGGTTACATAGAGTCCTTTGTTTTGTTCCCTACACTTCTCTTGCAGTTGTCTGAGAACAAATACCATGTCTGTGGTGCTCCTATTGGCTCTGAAACCACACTGGCTTTCAGGTAGAAGATCTTCTGCAATAGTGGGTACTACTTTGTTCGGAAGTATTCTTGCACTGATTTTACCAGCAATGGAGAGCAAAGTAATACCTCGGTAATTTGAGCAGTCTGATTTTTCTCCTTTCTTCTTGTACAGGGTGATAATGATTGCATCACGGAGATCTGGTGGTAGTTCCCCTTGTTCCCAGCAACGCACAACAAGTTCTTGATATTTGGAATGGAGCACTTGACCTCCATGCTTCCAGATTTCAGGCGGAATTCCATCAACCCCAGATGCCTTGCCTGTTTTCACCTGTTGTATGGCCTTGAGTATCTCTCCCATAGTAGGGGCTGCATCCAATTCATGTTTCACCGGTTGTTGTGTAATGTGCTGAATTGCTGAGCCTTGGACTACATGGTTGGCACTGAAGAGAGTCTGAAAATGTTCAGACCATCAGTTCAGGATGGAGGTTTTATCTGTGAGAAGCATTTGACCATCTGCACTGAGTAGGGGGCTTTGAACCTGGTGTGTGGGTCCGTACACTGCTTTCAGGGCCTCATAGAATCCTCTTTGGTCACCCAAATCTGCACATAGTTGTGTCTTTTCTGCTAGGTTGAACCACTATTTCTTCTGGATGTCTCGAAGTTTCTGTTGAAGCTTACTGCATGCAACACAAAAGGCAGTTTTCTTACATGGCAAGATGTCTGAGCAAGGTGTGCTTGGTGAGCAGTTCTCTTCTTCAACAGTTCCTGGATCTCTTAATTGTTTTCATCAAACCAGTCTTTGTTTTTCTTGGAGGAGAACCCTAGGGACTCTTCAGAGGACTGCAGGATGCAATTTTTAATATGTTGCCAAAGTGCTTCAGGAGAGGGATCTATGGGATTATCCTTAAGGCTGGTATGAAGCTTTACCTGGAAGCTGTCTCTCACTGTGGCTGTTTGAAGATTGTTAACTTGGAGCCTCCTCCTTGGAATGCCACCTCTCTTAGATTTGGGTTTGAAGTAGAGGTTAAGTTTGCAATGCACAAGGTGATGGTCTGTTTGACATTCTGCACTCGGCATCACTCGGATATGATGGACATCACCAACATTTCTCTGTTGCACTAAGACATAGTCAGTGAAGTGCCAGTGCTTGGATTGAGGATGCATCCAGGTTGTCTTCAGGCTGTCTTTCTGTTGAAAGACAGTGTTGGTGATGGTGAGCTGCTGTTCTGCGCAAAACTCTAGCAGGAGGCCTCCGCTGTCGTTGCAGTTTCCAACGCCATGCTTGCCCAGGACTCCTTTCCACACTTCAGAGTTCTTACCTACTATGGTATTGAAGTCACCAAGGATTATGATCTTATCATCTGCAGGAACATTTTGGGTGAGGTGGCTCAGGTCAGTGTAGAATTTGTCTTTTTCCACTGGGTCAGCATGGAAGATTGGGGAATATACGCTAAAAAGAGAAACATGTTGCTTATTGTATAATGGTAGGTGTAAGGAGATAATGCGATCGGAATGACCTGTCGGCAGATTTTCAAGTTTGGAGGTGATGGAGTTTTTAATCATGAAGCCAACTCCTGAAAGGTGTCTTTCGGTTTTGGGTTTGCCTGACCAGTAGAGTGTGTAGCCAGCACCATGTTCTTTAAGGCTGCCTTCCTCATGAAGACGAACTTCACTGAGAGCAGCAATGTGAATGGTGAGTCATGACAGTTTGTGGGCAATTACAGCAGAATGACACTCAGGACGTCCACAATCCACAATATCAAGCATGGTTCTGATGCTCCAACATGTGAGTGTTAATTTGAATACACCTTTGCAGGCAGGTGTATGCCTTTGAATTCTCTTTGGTTTTGTTTGACCGCATGGAAGATGCTGGTTGGCTGCGGTTATCCAGCCAGGTGTGGAGAGGAGCTTTGTTTAGGCCATCTTTTCTAGGCCCCTCTCCATGTGGAGCAAGCAATGCTGTCCTTAGGAAAGGCTACTTGGACGTGTAGGATGCTACCTCATGAGACTGACATCTCCAGGGTCAGTCTCAAATGACAAATATCCTGAATCGCCTGCATGCAGGGTTGCATCTGCAGCTTCCAGCTGCTTCCTATCACCTGCTGTTTCAACCCTCACCTTTCTCTACGGGGCTTTGCAATGTGGGTGAACCCTTTCAAGCCTGTGCGATGGATTTTTTAGGTGAGACACAGCGTGCGCAGAACTGGCCTCATCCTTTACTCCTAAGGTTCATCTACCACAGCTGAGCAAGCTTGGACGGTGACAGCAAATACCACAGACGTAGGTTTGGTTAGAGTATCCCTCTCTTAGATGGAAAGCCATACAGGGCTAAGTGAGCTCCATCTGCCCGGGTTTGGAGTAAGAGTTGTCCTTCTCCTTGGATGGTTGCCAGAGGGCTAGCGAGCCCATCCTGCCCATGGACACACTTTGTCTGACCCTTCAGCTGAGACCTGTCTGGCATGGGAGACACTACTGGAGGCACATACCACCACCTGCATAGCTCTCAGCCTCATCAGGGCATGCAAGCTTCTCCCTCATGACAAGGGGGTGTCCTCGGAGAAGTCACATTTCAATTTTTAATTAAAACTAAAACTACAAAAAAACAACCAAAAACAAAGAAACCCACAACAAATCCAACTATGCTTAAAAGAGGCAAGCACCTTGAATTACTATTAAATAAAAGAGAAGAAATTGTCTGGTTGATGTTTTCAGCTAAAATATAAGACAGATATTTCTCCTAGTGAAAAGGTCCACGCATTCCATTTAAAAGAAAATAATCCAAATTTCTGTTTTTATTTTTTTCCTTTAGTATAACTTGGAAATCAAATGTTTCTTTAAAAAGTTCTTTTTGTTTTGAAACTTCCCATGATAATATTTCCCACAATCTGTGCTGTTTAACTCCCCTTTTACATATGCCATTGTATTTGCTAGTTGAAAATCTACAGTGGTAGGCAAGCAAAGTACATATTTTACTTTGAACATGTTTTTGTCAAGGCTCATTTTCACCAAAGCTTATCTTCCTCCAATTGAAAGTTTTGTACTTTGCCCTTGAAAGCCATCTGTATGTTTGCTTTTTTTTTTTTTAAATTTCCCCCTATCCTTTCTTTCTTTTGCAGTCCTTATCAGATCTCAGAATTTCACAGAATAGTTAGGGTTGGATGGGACCTCTGGAGATCATCTAGTCCAACCCACCTGCCAAGACAGGGTGACCCAGGGCAGGTTACACAGGAACACACCCAACTAGGTTTTGAATATCTCCAAGAGAGGGAGACTTCCACCACTTTCATGGGCAGCCTGTTCCAGTGCTCTCCCATTCTCAGTGTAAAGAAGTTCTTCCTAATATTGAAGCTTAGTTTATGGCCATTGCTTCTTGTTCTGTGGCTGGGCATGACCGAAAAAAATTTGGCACCATCTTCTTGAATGCACCTGTGAGATATTTATATGCATTAACAAGCTACCCTCTCAGTCTTTACTCCAGACTGAACAGGCTCACCTTTTACAGTGTCTTCATAAGAGAGATGCTCCAGGTCCCTAATCATCTCTGTAGCCCTCCTCTGGACCCTCTCCAGCAGCTCCTTGTCTCTCTGGTACCGAGAAGCCCAGAACTGGACACAGCACTCCTGATGTGGCCTCATTGGAACCAAGTAGAGGAGGAGTGTTATCTCACATGAACTACTGGCCACACTGTGCTGGTTTGAAGGTGAACCAGCAAGGGAAAATGAACTCACCACGAGAGAGATTATAAGTCAGAGCTAAAATTTAATAATAATATTATTATAACAACACTGACACACAAGGGAAATTGCTTTCAACTCACAATACCCCAGCAGTATAACCCAGTGTCCTGGGGCACAAACCCAAGGGGGTTTGTTTGCCCTTGTGCTGAGACCCCTGTGGCTCCCCCAAGTCCAGAGCAAAAGGAAAAGAAAAACCTGTTGGTGCAGGTGAGGGCTGTGGTCTGGGCGAGAGCGGTGATCTCCTGCTGTCGAGGTCCTGCTGCTGCTCTGGATCCGACGAGAAGTTCCCGAGGTCTTCTTACCCACCACTTATGTACCCTCAGGGAGCACCCAGTTCCTCCCCCTGGGCGGGGACTCACACAATGGGTGATTGACTCTGGGAGCCAGGGGGTGTTGAGCTGTTGATGGCCCATTAGCAGCTCCGCCCCCCTCAGGCTGGGTGTGAAGGTGATAGTGGCCCCCTGGACAGCTGCTGCTAATGGCCCATTGTCCTTGGGGAATGAATAGAGGGGGTAGAATACACAGCTTTGATCACCCCCACACAGGGTTAGCTGGTCCCTCCTGCTGAACTAGGACATTATCCACCCCTTATTCTACTCCATCTAGTCATTCCCAAATTAATCCCCTTTTTACCTATACATATATATATATACATATATGCAATGAAACATTACAAACTCTTCTCGCTCAAAATTAGGTCCCCTTGTGGTACACATCGTGTTTCTCCATCTTTTTGCATTACCCACCAAGTGCAACCAGGTCCTTGAGCAAAGACAATCCCTCGGATGGGTTTGCCTTTGTTTGAGGTGGGACTAACCCAAACAGTCTTTCCTAACATACCTCTCATATGGACCACAGGGACTTTATCTCCATCTACAGTATTCAAGAGTTCTGATTGGGCAGGGCCAGCTCGATTGATGGAGCCCCGAGTGTTGACCAACCAGGTGGCCTTTGCCAAATGCAGCTCCCAGTGTTTGAAAGTTCCCCCACCCAACGCCTTCAAGGTTGTTTTCAGCAGTCCATTACATCGCTCAACTTTCCCGGCAGCTGGAGCATGGTAGGGGATATGATACACCCACTCAATGCCGTGCTCTCTGGCCCAGGTGTCTATGAGGCTGTTCTTGAAGTGGGTGCCGTTGTCAGACTCTATTCTCTCTGGGGTGCCGTGTCTCCACAGGACTTGTTTCTCAAGGCCCAGGATGGTATTCCGGGCAGTGGCGTGAGATACGGGGTATGTTTCCAGCCATCCAGTGGTTGCCTCTACCATGGTCAGCACATAGCGCTTGCCTTGGCGTGTTTGGGGAAGTGTGATGTAGTCAACTTGCCAGGCTTCCCCATACCTGTATTTCGACCACCGTCCACCATACCATAGAGGCTTCACCCGCTTGGCCTGCTTGATGGCAGCACATGTGTCACAGTCGTGGATAACCTGTGAGACACTGTCCATGGTTAGATCCACCCCTCGGTCACGAGCCCATCTGTATGTCGCATCTCTGCCCTGATGACCAGAGGCATCATGGGCCCATCGGGCTAGAAACAATTCACCTTTATGCTGCCAATCCAGATCTACCTGAGAGACTTCAATCTTGGCAGCTCGATCCACCTGCTCGTTGTTACGATGCTCCTCATTAGCCCGGCTCTTGGGTACATGAGCATCTACGTGACGGACCTTCACACTCAGCTTCTCTACCCGGGCAGCGATGTCCTGCCACATCTCAGCCGCCCAGATGGGTTTCCCTTTGCGCTGCCAGCCGGCCTTTCTCCAGCGCTCCAGCCATCCCCACAGAGCATTGGCCACCATCCACGAGTCAGTGTAAAGGCAGAGTCTTGGCCACTTCTCTCGTTCAGCGATATCCAAAGCCAGCTGAACAGCTTTCAGCTCTGCAACCTGACTTGATCCACCTTGTCCTTCAGTCGCTTCTGCAACTCGACGTGTAGGACTCCATACAGCTGCTTTCCATTTCCGGCTTGTCCCTACAATGCGGCAAGAGCCATCTGTGAAGAGAGCATATCGCTTCTCCTCTTCTGGTAGCTGGTTATATGGTGGGGCCTCCTCAGCTCGTGTCACCTGCTCCTCTTCTTCTTCAGAGGACAATCCGAAACTCTCACCTTCCGGCCAGTTGGTGATGATTTCCAAAATCCCAGGGCGATTAGGATTCCCTATCCGGGTTCGCTGCGTGATCAGAGCGATCCACTTACTCCATGTGGCATCAGTGGCGTGATGGGTAGAAGGAGCTTTTCCTTTGAACATCCATCCCAACACTGGCAGTCGGGGTGCCAGGATGAGCTGTGCCTCAGTGCCAATCACTTCTGAGGCAGCTTGAACTCCTTCATAAGCTGCCAGGATCTCTTTCTCAGTTGGGGTGTAGCTGGCCTCAGATCCTTTGTATCCCCGACTCCAGAATCCCAGCGGTCGTCCTCGAGTCTCCCCAGGTACTTTCTGCCAGAGGCTCCAGGATGGGCCATTCTCCCCGGCTGCAGTGTAGAGCACATTCTTCACATCCTGTCCTGTCCTGACTGGCCCAAGGGCTACTGCATGGGTAATCTCCTGTTTAATCTGCTCAAAGGCTTGTTGTTGTTCAGGGCCCCACTGGAAATCATTTTTCTTCCGTGTCACAAGGTAGAGAGGGCTTACAATCTGACTGTAATCAGGGATATGCATCCTCCAAAAGCCCACGGCGCCTAGGAAAGCCTGAGTTTCCTTCTTGCTGGTCGGTGGGGACATAGCTGCTATTTTGTTGATCACCTCTGTTGGAATCTGACGACGCCCGTCTTGCCACTTCACTCCTAGGAACTGAATTTCCTGAGCAGGTCCCTTGACCTTACTTCGTTTAATGGCAAAACCAGCTCTTAGGAGAATCTGGATTATCTTCTTTCCTTTCTCAAAAACCTCCCCTGCTGTGTTCCCCCATACAATGATGTCATCGATGTACTGTAGATGTTCTGGAGCCTCACCCTTTTCCAATGCAGTCTGGATCAGTCCATGGCAAATGGTGGGACTGTGTTTCCACCCCTGGGGCAGTCGATTCCAGGTGTACTGCACCCCCTTCCAGGTGAAAGCGAACTGCGGCCTGCACTCTGCTGCCAACGGAATGGAGAAAAAGGCATTGGCAATGTCGATGGTGGCATACCACTTGGCTACCTTGGACTCCAGCTCATACTGAAGCTCCAGCATGTCCGGCACAGCGGCACTCAGGGGGGGTGTGACCTCATTGAGACCACGGTAATCCACCGTCAGCCTCCACTCTCCACTGGACTTTCGTACTGGCCATATGGGGCTATTAAAGGGTGAGTGAGTCTTGCTGACCACCCCTTGGCTCTCCAGCTCACGAATCATCTTGTGTATGGGGGTCACAGAGTCTCGGTCAGTGCGGTATTGCCGACGGTGCACTGTGGCTGTGGCCAGCGGTACCAATTGTTCTTCAACTTTCAGCAGTCCTACAGCAGAAGGGTCCTCTGAGAGGCCAGGCAAGGTGCTCAGCTGTCTGATTTCCTCTGTCTCCACAGCAGCTATGCCAAAGGCCCAACGCAGTCCCTTTGGGTCTTTGAAATATCCATTCCTCAGGTAGTCTATGCCAAGGATACACGGGGCTTCTGGACCAGTCACAATGGGGTGTCTATGCCATTCCTTGCCAGTCAAGCTGACTTCAGCTTCCAGTACAGTCAGCTGTTGGGATCCCCCTGTTACCCCAGAAATAGAGATGGATTCTGCCCCGACGTATCCTGATGGCATCAACGTGCATTGTGCGCCAGTGTCCACTAAAGCTTTGTATTTCTGTGGGTCTGATGAGCCACCGAATCCACACAGTCCAATAAACCCGATTGTCCCTCTCCTCTACCTGGCTAGAGGCAGGGCCCCCCTAGTTCTGGTCATGGTATTCACTGCGCTCTCCCTGTGAATATGACCGGGAGGTTCCTTCAAGAGGATCGGGCATAACATCATCATTCCTATACTGTCTGGAGCCTTGCCCACGAGAGACCGGAGCAGCCTTCAACCTTGAAGAATTCCCTGTGTTAGTTGTGCCTCTTTGCAATTCACGTACCCGAGCTGCTAAGGAAGAGGTGGGTTTCCCATCCCACTTTCTCATATCTTCTCCATGCTCATGGAGGTAAAACCACAGATTGCCGCGTGGAGTGTACCCTTTCTCCTTAGCTGGAAGACGCCTGCTTCTGATGGCGGAGACTCTTGTTTGTTCTGGAGAGATATGGAAGAGTCCTTCCTTAATCTTCTCTTCCAGTTCAGCCACTTTTGTTTCCACAGCTGAGACATGGGCTCGTAATGGAGCAGTGACAGTGTCTTCATAAATCCTGAGTTTGCTGACCAGTGCACCCACCTTGTCTTCTCCCTCTCTCCACTGCAATGTTGCAAGGTAGCGAGAATACATTTCTGGCCCAAGTCGTGCAAATTTTAACCACATCTGGGATGTGCACTGGACACCATCTGGACTTTTAGGGAATCTCTCATCCTCTGAAAAGATTATCTCCAGTACGGCTAATTCCCTTAAGCACCGGATACCTTGTTCCATCGTGTTCCACTGTCCTTGCTGTACGTGGAGGTCCTCCTTACAAAGATATCTCTCCCTCACGCTTGACAACAGTCGCCGCCAGAGGCTGAGAGTTTCCTGTCTCTTTCCAATGCCCTGATCAATGACAACATCTCGAGACAGGGATCCCAGCTGCCTTGCCTCACTCCCATCTAGAATTGTATCATTGGCTGCAGCATCCCAGATTCGAAGTAGCCAGGTCAAGATGGACTCATTTGCCTGTCGTGTGAACTCTCTCCGGAGCTCACGCAGCTCTCCCAGGGATAGGGACCGGGTGATTATTTCTGGCTCCATTTCTTCTGCTTGAGATGAAGGTCCTGACTCTTCCTCGTCATGCACTATACGAACTGATTTGGTCTTTGATTTTCTTTTCTGGACAGGGGCAACTGCTATCGGTTTCTGTTGTCCTTCTGGCTCCTCCATGGTTTGTGTGGACATGGCGCTGGTTGATGTATCTCTCTTCCTCTCTGGCTCAGTCATGGTCTGGGTGGACATGGCGCTAGTTGATGTATCTCTCTTCCTCTCTGGCTCAGTCATGGTCTGGGTGGACATGGCGCTAGTTGATGTATCTCTCTTCCTCTCTGGCTCAGTCATGGTCTGGGTGGACATGGCGCTAGTTGATGTATCTCTCTTCCTCTCTGGCTCAGTCATGGTCTGGGTGGACATGGCGCTAGTTGATGTATCTCTCTTCCTCTCTGGCTCAGTCATGGTCTGGGTGGACATGGCGCTAGTTGATGTATCTCTCTTCCTCTCTGGCTCAGTCATGGTCTGGGTGGACATGGCGCTAGTTGATGTATCTCTCTTCCTCTCTGGCTCAGTCATGGTCTGGGTGGACATGGTGCCTGTGGATTTGCTCCTTTTCTCCTCCTCCTGATGATGCTGTACCACACCAAGCAGTGTGCGGTAGGCAGTGGCCAGGGCCCAGCAGGTTGCTGTGAGCTGCACATCTCTGGGACTACCAGAGCATCTTCCTTTCACATAGCTTAGCATTTTGGCAGGGTCCTGCAGTTGTTCCGGGGTGAATTTCCAGATCATTTGAGGAGAGAAGGTCTCCAAATACTGGCCCATATCTTCCCACTTCCCGTGCCACTCAACATCATCCGCTCCCAGGGCAGGCCTCCAGCAAGTCTCCTTAGAGAGCCCAGTTCTGACCCTAAACATGGTGTATACAGTACAGAGGAGACAAAGCAACACTAACAGCAAGATTATGCTGTCCCTAACATCAAAAGGAAGCTCAATATTTTCAATGATTGTTGTAGCAGAGGTGAAAAGGTGGAAGTAACCATCTCCGCCTGTTTTCCCCACAGTCTGGGTGCTATTTTTAATGAGACCCCAGAGGTAACAACCCAAACCAGGACAGGCAAACCAGACTGAATATACATTCACAATGAAATTCATTGCTTCTGATGTTATGACAACATAAATATAGTATATTAATAAAGCAATTTTGATCCTTCTCCCTGGTATTAAAGAGAGCATCAAAACAGGCACATGGTTTCCCATGTGTCGAAATATGAACAGGCCCAGATACACCATCCACATGAATACATCAAGCAACATGGTAGTCAGGGATTTTCTGTACCCAAATACACAAAATGAAATTGTAGTTCTGACTTCTCTCTCGTGCCCCACGTTGGGCGCCAAAAGATGTGCTGGTTTGAAGGTGAACCAGCAAGGGAAAATGAACTCACCACGAGAGAGATTATAAGTCAGAGCTAAAATTTAATAATAATATTATTATAACAACACTGACACACAAGGGAAATTGCTTTCAACTCACAATACCCCAGCAGTATAACCCAGTGTCCTGGGGCACAAACCCAAGGGGGTTTGTTTGCCCTTGTGCTGAGACCCCTGTGGCTCCCCCAAGTCCAGAGCAAAAGGAAAAGAAAAACCTGTTGGTGCAGGCGAGGGCTGTGGTCTGGGCGAGAGCGGTGATCTCCTGCTGTCGAGGTCCTGCTGCTGCTCTAGATCCGACGAGAAGGTTCCCGAGGTCTTCTTACCCACCACTTATGTACCCTCAGGGAGCACCCAGTTCCTCCCCCTGGGCGGGGACTCACACAATGGGTGATTGACTCTGGGAGCCAGGGGGTGTTGAGCTGTTGATGGCCCATTAGCAGCTCCGCCCCCCTCAGGCTGGGTGTGAAGGTGATAGTGGCCCCCTGGACAGCTGCTGCTAATGGCCCATTGTCCTTGGGGAATGAATAGAGGGGGTAGAATACACAGCTTTGATCACCCCCACACAGGGTTAGCTGGTCCCTCCTGCTGAACTAGGACACACACTCTTCCTGATGCATGGCAGGACACCATTGGCCCTCCTGGCTGCAAGAGCACACTGCTGGTTCATGGTCAGCTTGTCATCCACCAATATTCCCAGGTCCTTCTCTGCAGAGCTGTTCTCTGGTAGGTCAGCCCCAGCCTGTACTGGTACTTGGAGTCATTCCTGCCCAGGTGCAGGCCCTTACACTTGCCCTTGTTGAGCCTCCATCCAACTGTCTAGCCTATCAAAGTCCTGCTGAATGGCAGCACAGCCTTCAGATATATCAGCTGCTCCAGCCAGTTTCATAAGACTCATAGGCAACAATTCCATTCAGGAACATAAGATACTATGGCAAAGGCCACTTATGTACCTTAAATGATATCTTGGTGCCGCCTCATTTGAGATATGAAGAAGACTGTACCAGCATAGTCCAGTGTATGTTGATGGCGACATGGTAACAGTGGGACTTTGCATGCAGAACTTCACACTGGGTAACCCAGGGAGATTATAAAGACAAAGTAGGGTGTGCTGAGAGATCATCTGTGCTGAATAAAGGGGGGGAAAGAGTACTTTCACTCCACTAGGAAGATGAGATTCCTTAATATGTTGGTGGGCATCCCTAGAATGGATTTTTGATCTACAACGATTCTCATTTACTGGAAGAGTGAGCCTATGAACAGACTAATACTACTGAGTGACATTATGGGCCATTCATCTGCTAAAGTTGTCTGAAAATCTGAGCCATTGGTGAAGGATTATTATTGATTTTCAGGCCGTCTTTGTTAAAGACCTGATACACTGTACTACACTTTCATTCCACTCTCCCTCCATTGTCACTTACATTAAAATGAAACCCACCTATTATCAAATCAATCATGCCTGATAAAACTACTCAGAGTAAGATGATGTACATCATATTTACCCACTGAGACTGAAAGGTGGGAACTCAATAATTCAGGAAATGTGCATTTTATTTATTTATTTATTGTTTTTGATAAAATGGGAGCTACTGCAGCAATTAATTACAGCTCTTTAACAGATTCTGTAAGAGGCAGGAATAATTGCCTTGTGGTTGAGATGCTGAACTGAAGCTGAAGAGCTGTCATTTATGCTTCTGGTTTTGGCAAAGGCTTGCCTTGTAACTTTAGTGATCAATCCTCTGGGCCACAGTTGTGGCAATAAAAAATTAGCTACAGATTTTCTATAATTTAAGAACTAAGAATGAAACACCATGAAACAACACTTTTACACATGTATAGGTAACTATGTAGACAGATAAGAAATGAGGAAGTTGAAAAAGCCAGAGCTAAAGAAGGAGGTTTTGTCATAGAAAATTAAAAGGAAAATATTTCAGTATCTGCATGTGTGCCTGGGATTCACCAGTAAAGAACAATCCTAACAGATTATTTTTGCAGCTTATGCACAGACAATGTGATGGAGATTTCACACGAGAAGTCTAATGAGCAATAAATTTCCAGGTCATCAGTACTGCATCATCTTTGACATAGTAAAACCTCAGAAAAATTGTAGATACAAAAAATGTTTGGACATTTCAACAGATACAAAAAGAAAGAAAACCTTCTTCCTGGGTTTTCCAATTGGGAAAGACCTAATCTGAGTAGGAAATAGCTTATAGGCAGATGTGAGAAAGAAAGAAACAAAAGCATATTTAATTGAAAACTTGTATTTATTCTAACAGACTTGAAATTTTCAGTATGTTTCTCATTGTCTTAAAATCTGAACTTTAGAGTTTTTATACAGTTTGCGTAATCTGTGGGCACATGTCCCAAGAGAAGACTTTCTACACTGGTCTGAAGAATAAAGGGAGGGAGAACTGAACAGTAAGCTCATGTGCACTTTGTATGCTTGCAAGTTAAGCAGCCAATTATAGTTATTGATACCATAGAAAGATGTCATTTTATATAAAAAACAATAATTCTGATTGTAAGACTACTTTTGTAAGGAACACAATTTTCTTTAGTTAGTCTGCAAAACCATTTTGTCAGAAGAACTCTCTGCAATATGTCAGTTGTGTCAGGAGATCTTTATTTTCCTTAGGTTTGTTTTCCCAAGATGGCTGACATATGTCCTGAAATATTTGTACTAAACTAATCTTTTCAATAGCTTTTTACTTTGTCTACATCTTCTTTGAGTTATGCAGAATTCTCTGATTAAAAAATGGAAAGTATTTTCTCATCAACAGACTATACATGCATTAGCTTCTGTAGCCTCCATCATGAATCAGTTCCCTTAGCTAGTTTTCTTCACTAGCAAAATTACTTGAACTCTAACAGCATAAATAAGCAGTGCCTATATAAAAAGACATAAACAAGTATATTTTTCTCTCCCTTTGTTTCTCTCCCTGCAATAGTGTCTGACATGGAGAAGGAAATATGCTTTTATATTATCTTTTTCACTTGGATTCACCTAATTTTTCTTCCTATGTTTCTTACTGAATTTGTCCCAGTCCCTCTCTGCAGCTGGTGATTTGCCCATAGCTGTTCGAAAGAACATATTTTAGTCTTTTCCTGAACAGACTGTTTATGAGGTCAATAGGCTCCTAAACATTACTTCACTTCCGTTACTCTGGGAGGAACAAAGGAGGCTGATATTAGAACACTGATGAGGCATATGAAGTGCAGACAGTACCTCCATCTGATTCAGTTCTTTTTAAGCTAAACCATGGCAGGACTGCCAGGGTGCTGGAAGGATGAACTTTTTCCTGATAGATTTTCAGGGTATTTAAGGGAAGAATGCGACCTAAAGTTTAGATGGAAGCATTCAGTCTCTCTTGGATGACCTCTGAGACCAGAATTTATGATACTTACAGAAATGAATATGCTAGTTCAAGCAGTTTGTTATCAGAAAATACAGGTTACCCAAGAAAGCAATGGAGAAACACTGTTCTGATATTTTCAAAACCCAGTCATCTATACACTTTTCTACTTTTTTTTTTTAATTGTCCAAGTAAAGTGGGGGTTTTTTACAGATTTAACTCCTGTTTAAACCAGTTTCCAAACCACTACACAGCTTCATTTTAAGCAGATTACACCAGGAAGTATTATAAGACAAAAGGAGAAACTGGTTGTGCAGATATTGTATTTGAATAACACTTATATGTTCACAGTGGATCTATAAATAGTTTTCCTCAGTAAGGGGGAGATAAGGTATAAATTCTTAATAGACTTGGAATAGATATACATATATATCTATACACCTATCTATATCTCAATAGACTAAAATCTTAAAATTATTCTGGCATTATATACTGTCTAGTCATGGTCTCCAAGAATCAGAGACATTTATTTTACACATTTGCAAGAATCAAGCTGGCTGATTAGAGGCAAAGGGATATCTTAAAATTTAATGACTAAATACTCTCTTTTTCAAGAACTCTGATACCATACCCAGTATCTAAAGGTTACTCTGCTAAATTGCTAGTCTTGCCTGATAATGCCTTTTCTTCTAGCAAAGAAATCTGTCCTATTATTATCAAAATGTCTGTAGGAGAGTTTCTTCTGGAGCATGAGACATTGTGTCTAACAGAAGCATTAAGAAAATCAACAAAAATTCAATAATGCTCTCCCCAAATTACCTTTGAATAAAAAAAAACCCCCAAAAAACAAAAAAAAGACCCAAAGAAAAGACAAAAAACCCAACAAAAAAATGCCGAACCAAACCAAAACCAAATAAAACAAACACCCCCCTCTTCCCCCCATAACTGCAGAACCTGGGATAATAACATTCATTGCTAATAGGAGAAAATATTTCAGTCCTTGGTAAGGATTTTTTCCACTATTAAACTAGAATCAATAGGAAATAAAATATAAGCAAATATTCATGCACTTTCGTCATGGATTCAGAAGTTACCACAACAGTTTTTATTGGTAGTAGGGCTCGGTGGCAGCATTAGAAGGGCCATGGACAACAGAGAGTTTTTCTATTATGGCAGGACTGAAGACAAAAAAAGAAGTGACTGAAAATGAGAAGGGAAATGGCTGAAATTTCTACTGCAGTGAAAGCAGTACCTTCCACATTTGTGAGATGCCCTGTGCTGCTTTTTTACTGGATAGGCATCTTGACTGATTTTTCTTTGGAAGAGGGAAAATTACAAGATGAAATATATGCTTTTAGTTTTTCTGTCTGCATGGTTCTGAAGGTTTTTCTTAACCTTTTTACTCTTCTGTTCTCTCATTTGTAATGTTCAGATTTGCAAAGACTCTTCAGTGTGTTAATCTTCATTTAACACTGATCAGAGAAACCTCAGAAGGGAAAAAGACAGATTCTCAGATTATGTAAATTGGTATAGCTCCACTGTTGCTGTTGTACAACTGCTGAGACTCTGGGACACTGAGCTCATAAAACACTATGGCTATAGAAATAATGCCAAACCATGCATTTTGGCACAGCAAAGGATTTAAATAGCCAGGTAGAAATTGCGCTTCCAGCAAAAAAATAGACATAACTGCAGCTAAACTAGCCCATCTTGCAAGGTAGCACTTCCATTTTCTTCCTATGCAACATCTGTTTGCACATAGGCCAGGTGTGCGTATGTTCCCTTTTGTGAACAGAGATTCACAAACATAGGTTCAAGAGCCATGTTGAACTGATAGATTAACAAATAAATAAACTCTCCCTTTGAAAGAATTCCCTCCACGAATATTTCTGTCTATTTATTACAAATGCATTGGGAGAACTAATAAAGTCACTAATTACATTAGTTCAGAGGGCATTAGCCGTGCTGGTATTATCAAAACCATGATAGCAAAAACACAGCAGCACCCTTTCCATCCCCATGCTGAAAGTTGCTTTCCTCTGTAATGACAGGTTGAGAAGTACTCGGCTATTCTTCGAGTCAGTTGTAGAAACCAGCAGGATAAGACATTAACAAGCTTAAAAGGTATTACCTGTCTAGCCCTACCAGGAGGTTTATGCTGACTGTAGGGGTTTCACATATCTTTTGTACTTTCATGAGGGAATTAGTTAAAATTGCCATAGTGGGAAGTATTTGATTTAGATTAATCTCACTTTCTCAAGCAGTGGAGACTCATTACTCTGATTGGCTGTTCTACCCATACTGCCCTTAATGCTCAAACTATATACCAGGAAAAAAAGCCTTCAGTTCAAAGCCCTTGATGGATAAGTAAAATGGATCATTATTATCTTTACAAAAAACCTTTAAAAGACATAAAAGAAAAAACTGATTGATATATATATATATATATATATATACACACACACACACATACACACACACACACACACACACACACACATATATAGATAGATAGATAGATAGATAGATAGATAGATAGATAGATGTAGATATAGATATATATAACTATCTGTATCTATATCTCCAGCATTCAATCTGGGCATACATAAAGTTTTTGCCTTATCAGATAAAAAAATTTCTCATTCTGAGAGCAAAAGAGTGTTAAAAGTTAAACTTTTAACATAAGAAATAGCACTGGCAATCTGATGGTGCTGATGAGATTCATCTCTTGTTTCTAGCATAATTGCACTACATGAGATGGGATATCCCAAGGATGTCTTGGTTAGTATATCAAAACACAATGCATTTCCATGATTTTGAGGATTCTTAATGTTCCTCTTCAGTTCTGCCTGTAGGTACAAACTGTAGATCTTTCCAGACATAAAACTGTCAGAGTTATTAATGGGGACACACAGGAAAGCAAGAACTTCAGTGCCAGAAGCCCTCTGCCTCTGTAAGGACAGGATATTCCCACATCATTTTGTTTGGAAGCATATGTCCATCAGGCTAGCTTCATGATGGTGATTCAAGAGTGAGTGCCCAATAATGTTTTAATGTCTAATCTTTTTAGCCATGCAGGCTGTTGAATCTGTGGCATGGAATAAAAATATCTGGTCTGTTCCTCTGCACTGTGGTTTGGGCTCTGTTTTCAAATGTCTTAAATGAACAGGCATGTGAAGAGAATAGGCATTTCATGATACCAAAGTCTTTCAAGTGATCTAAAACACCATATGTTTATCCTTCTTTATGGCTTACATGCATTTCTAAGTCATAAGACATCCATTGATCTTGCTGAGATGGTTTTTAACAACCATAAGGATTATTAACAGATCAGTAATATCTTGACATCACCAGCCAATAATTTTTGCAACTGTATATTTATCAGACCCCAAATGCTAATTTCTTAATGTCAGAATTATCTCCAGTGAAGTGATTCAGAGGCAGATATCTGACAGAGGAAGCTACATTTTAAAAGTGCTATCAGAGATAATGTGTGGAGTCTTGACCTGATTCAATTAAAGCTTTGCCCTTATGTTACCCAAGGGCATATTATCTAGCATTTATAAAGATATTGGTTGGATAAATGAATGAAGAAAAAAAAAGCACTATTGTTTACTCAGCAGGAGATGGACTGTGGAAATGGGTGGATTACTCTCTCATACAGACAGTCTTACAAACACATGCACACACACACACACACACACAGAGTCATGCACATGTATAGAACCATAAAAAATTTTCTCAAAGTCATCTCCATTACCATAATAGGATATTTTAAATACAAGAGACTAAGTGGGGCAATATTTAGTGTTTGTGGGGGTTTTGGTTTATTTTTGTTTGTTTGGGGGCTTTTTGTGCAACAACTGGGCCCATTTTCAGTGGCTTACATACATGTAATTATCAGTTTAATTTCCTCTGAGGCTAAATTAGCCCTAGGAATTTATTTAATAAGTTAAATTTAGTGACAGGGCTGGGACTGCTGCTCAGCCTTAGCTCTGCACTGCCCTCTGCTGACTCCCCGGCACTTGCTATGGCCAGTCTGACCTTGGACACCACGCCAGAGCCCGGGCGCATGGAAATTCTCTGAAGGAAAGGCTGAGGGACAATTTCACAGCTTAAAACCACATTTACCAAGGATTCCTACCCTCCTATTTTACTTTCCAGTCACCAAAAAGGCAAGAAACATATTCCTACGCTCATGGGAACTTTTTTTATTGTAAACTTATAGGTTATACTCATTACCATAATAGCCTCGTAACAAACCCTTTCATACGCTTTAGTTCAATTATAGACTGCATTGTGTGCCTATTCATAGTCCATGAAGCTCAAGACAATAACATCACACAAAACATCGTTCACCATGCCTGATGCAACCTGATTATTTATGGTGTGCCTCATTTTTGTAAAATCTAATTCAGACACTGTATCATATTTTGTTTTAAAATATCTTTTAATAGGGGGAAACAAATTCATCTGTTGCAGGGGATGGAAATTTTCCCTTGGAACACACTGTACTGACCACCAACCTTTGTCAGAGGAGTTAATTTGTCAGCCTGCTACTCTCGTTTGAAAGGCTCATTCTTCTAGATTTCTTACACATTCACTTCCAGAAGCAGCTTTTGCATCTAATGAAATTTATACAGCACCTTTCATCTAAACAGTCCAAAATGCAGGGCAGACCTGATTATACATAAATGATTATATTCCTGACTAATACTAATGGCAAAATTCAAAATTAAAAAACAGTAGATGTCAGATTAATGTAGTCTGAGAGATTACTTTCTTTGTTGCTTAGAAGAAACCACTTCTGGTATGGAAGATAACACATGGAACATAGTTATACAAAAACAGTATAAGGAATTAAAAAAAAATAAAAATCTTATGCAGTATAATTGCACATGGAATTTTAAAAGAAACAGAAGGTAATGAGCCTACTGGAATTTAGCCAGAAAAAAATAGCCTTTTCCTTCTGATGCACTTAAGGAATTACAGCTGGTATCACATTGGTTAATAAGCACAGAAGCCTGGCAGGAAATGAGATCAATTAATTTGAAGAATTATATTCTGACTAGCTAAAGATTCAGGGCCAGATTGCATCTTTAAATTTGCATAGTGAGGAACCCAATGGAAACAGAGACAAACAAAATAGTCAGCTCTGTGACATCTAGCACACATGTTCCTGTAGTGTTTTAACTGGGCTGGCGCTATGTGTTCAGAAAGACTCCATGAGTAACTGGGAGCTGTGGTTCCCTTTTCAGTCTTGAACTGTTTCAGGTATCAGGGGAAGGGTACATATCGAAATGATTTTCTACATGTGGAGAACTGAGGAAAAAAGGCACAAAGGCATTAGAAAAGAAAAAAAAAAGTCATGATGATAGTCCCCTTCTTTCAATACATTAAATAGGAATCTGACCAGTAGTGCACACACAAATCCTGCTGTCTTGATGAAAAACTTTACTCCACAAAGTACACCTCACAGGCTTTCTCTCATTTCTTGTTTGTTTTGGGAAAGTATGATCTGATCTTCATTAAGGCCAACTATAAATCAAATAGTTCTGTACATCTCTTTCAAATTTGCAAACCAAGGAAGATGACTTCTTCAAAGACTTCAAAGCTGCTCCAGAAAATTAATCAACATGATGTCTCAAGACTTTCTTATTTTCAACTATGGTTACTCAATTCTGTCTCGATGTTATTCTTATGATCTCCCCTGTTTAAGCCAAGAGCAGGAGGTAGAGATAGGGTCTTCCATTTTGATGGCTGTCATGCCTCTAGAACTGTTTCACCAATAAAAGAGAATTTTATTTTTTTTAATGAGGAGATAAATTCTAACTGCTGCTTTTTTCACCTATCACAAATACTTTAAAAGCAAAGTACTACTATGTAGCTCCATTATTCCCTTCTTTTGTAGGAAATTGACCCTTGACATATAAATTCTGGATCACTTAGGTTTGAAAACAATGCAGGATTTGAACATTGCAAGGCACAAAGATCTCAGTCATCGTAATGGGGAGACACCAATAGGTTTCTACTCACTTATGTCCTAAACTTTGTTTGCTAAGTGTCTCAGGACATGATGCATCCTGAGAGACAATACGCTGCTTCTAGAAACTCTTGATTCAGTATTGTGAAAGTCAACATGTTATAACAGGCAATTTGGAATGATCATCAAACAGAGCTGACTGGCTTGTATGTGGTAGGGTCCTTGAAGGAAGAACATGGAAAATAATGTCACCCACTTACACAGCACTTGCTGTGCTGCCTTGGGAGAATAAACAGATGATGCATCCATTATTGTAAAATGTGGGAGACACTGTTTTGCAAGATACAGTGTACAGAGAGGAAGGGAGATCAAGGAAGGAAGCAAATTTTTTCTCAGAGGTTGCATATCTAGTATTGCATATCTAAGGAAACACAGCCATAAGAATCGACTAGATCATCCCATCTCACCTCTGCCTGTATCACACACTTTAAAACATGCCAATATATGTCTAACTGAAACATAAATTTTGTTTTGTCAAAAGCATTAATCACCCTCATTATTAGAAATGTGTGATTTCTTTGTGGGTTGAAATTACTTCAGGGTCTAGCCATCAATTCTTGTTTTGCAATTCTTAAGCAGGATGTATTCTCACAAAGACGATCCAAGGAACTTGGATCTGTCTTTAAGTGTGGTTAACTGAAATGCACAAGGGACCATCACCATTCTGTATGCAGACATATTCTTTAATGCACAATACTTAAAGGCACATTTGTCTTTCTACTCAAATGGAAACCAAAATGCCATGATGACATAAAAGTGTTGCCAAGCAATTTTCTGTAGTTGGTCAGGAAATTCTTTATGTGCCTGGCTTTTCTGTCAGAATTACTTAAGCTTGCACAGTCAAATCATCCTCTAGCAGTACTATTTTTAAATATTAATATGCCAGTGTAAGAGTTTTTATTTGGCCTTTATAGTTTCGTGTGGTGGTTTTTAAGGCCTACAATATTTTAGACAGGACACTAGTGCTATGAAAATGTTTTCTCCAGCTGCTAATTTACTCTGACAGCTCTTAGAGCAATACATTGTCAAGGTAAGTTTCTGCCATGTCAGTCCCGTTGATTTTAACTGGAATCATGCAGCAAAAACCATGGGGGATTTATCCCAGTAACTCTAGATGCTTACAAAGTGTGTCTGTGTATGTATGTGTGCATGTGTGTGTGTACACCAGGCTTAATTCTCTGGACCCCTTTCGCAGTCCCTGTGGAGAAAGCAGCAGATGTAAGGAACAATCTTTCTGAACTATTTAAGACTTCACTAAAATGAGATAGTCTCAATTCCTCTTCCCTCGACTCTCTACATAAGGATGACTCTCTACATAAGGATAACTCTCTGTGTTATGGGCATCCATGCCATAGCTGCCTAAGGTTAGATGGTGTGAATCTCACTGCCTTCATCCCACTTACAATTACTTACAAATTGCCCTAACCTTACCAGTATCCAGCTTTTGTAGGTCACTGTAGCAAGCAAAGCAGTCAGGGGTCAAAGACTTGTAAAAGCCATTTCATGTGGTGTTCTGTGGCTAATACATAGGTGTTGACTGTTGCCATATCCCAAGTTTTGCCATCATCTACTCTTCCCCTGACGCTCATCGGGATCCAGAGTAGCCCACTATGGGTTCAAAGTTCCTGCTGCTGAGTGGGATGCACCAGTGCTATCAAAGTCTATCAGGGAGCCTCATTTTAAAGCAAAGAGGAAGATTGTAAATAATGTTTTACAAGGCTGAAACACATTGCACACTGAGGAAAAATACTAGTAAAAGAGATCTGTTTTTCAGGATATTTTCATTCTTTAGGAACTGGATTTAGAGGGAGATAAAAGATCACTGGCTGAAATAGACTTCTTTATGAAACTAACAGAGAGGAGCAAATCTTGGAGCTGATGCAGGAAGCACTATACATTATCAGGACTGAAAAAATGACTGCTAGATATACTCTTTCAGTATCTGTCATCCAAAGCTCTTTTGTGTGTTTAATCACATGGGAAACTAAGAAACCCTACTGGCAAGTAATAATCTTTAAAGTGGAACTAAATAAGGAAAGGACCTTATTTTCTGCATCTTATCCAATAACAACAAAAATCAGCTGTTACTTACCACAGGTCAATAGCAGCACTCAATACAAAGAAATTATTTTGAGTGATTAGAGTAGAATGTGTGATTTCCACTCAGTGTTCCTCCAAAGTAGCAGTTTTTCTGATTCATTCACAGGCTTGTGTGTATCATATCAAACAAATATAGTTTTTAACTGCCCTGTCACAAAAGAATTTACAGTTCAGTGTAATCAATATCTAAAACAATGGATCAGTACATGTACTGTCCTAGTTGAGCAACTGGAAGCAGTTTAGCACTGTGTGGGTGTGACGAAACCTGTGTATTCTAAACCCTCTATCTTATTTGTCATAAACTGTTAATAATGGACCATTTGCAGTAGCTGCCCAGGGCACACCCGACCCCTCAGGATGTAAGATGGGTGTTAAAGATGCCTGTGAGATGGAATCTGCGATAATTCCCCACTGGGGAGTTACTAGGACCTTCACACCCAGCCTGAGGGGTCATGTCTGCTAAAGGGTCATAAACGATTCCAAAAGTACCCCATGACTCACAGAGTGAGATCATGCATTGCGGAATCTCCACCCCGGGGGAGGTACTGGGCAGACTCAGTCTGAACCTGAGCATATATAATCCTGGGGTTTGGGGAATTCTGAGACCACTTGTTGGATTCAGAGGAGGACCAGAACCTCGACAGGACTGCAACTGTCATCTACACCAACAGGATTTTTTTCCCTTCCTTTTGCTTTGGACTCAGGGAAACCACGTGGGCTCAGCATAGGGGCCAACAAACAGCATTCTGTTTGTGCCCCAGGGTGCTGGGTTATACTTCTGGGTTTTCTGGGGCAAAACCAATTTCTCTTTGTATCATTGTATTTACTGTAATATTTTTGTTAAATTTTATCCCAATTTATAATCTCTTTTGTGTTGGGTTCACTTTTCCTGCCAGTTACCTTTAAACCAGCACAGTACACACTATCATGCTAGCGATCTGGACAGCACAGTAGAATTACCCAAATTGGCAATTTGGAAATAAAAATGCTCTTTATCAAGTCTTCTTCATTGTTCCCACAGGATGTGTATAGCTTATTCTCCTTTCCTCAGGACAGAAAGACAAGATCTGGGTATAACTCTACAGTGATCACCTGCCTCTGCTTAACATGGTACTTCATAAGGCAGCAATGACTGTATTACTCTGAAGAAGGCCATTATCAACAATGGCGGCAACTCTGGTATGGGCAAGAAATAGAATTTCATTATAACTGTATTCAAAGGTGTTTCAATCAGCACTGATTGCTGACTCTTTTTAAAGAAAAAATAATTTACCGAGTAAATTCAGAGGTTGTGGGAATCACACCCCATGATTTCCTACTCCCTGGTCTTTTTTCTTTCAGAAACAGTGTGTGCGCTCTCCTGCGCTTCTTTTGGCAGTGTTACCATGCAGCCTGAAGCATTCAGAAGACCAAATTTAGAGAAGTAATCTAAAATAGTTAATAACTATACATTTGGATTTGTGGGGGTGAGGGAAGGGGAGCTTGTGGCTTTTTCTGTTTTTCAAATCAACATTAAAACAAGGTAAAGAAATTTATCTGTAGTGATGGGTACCAGTTGGACATGCTGGACTTCTAGTCATTAAAATCCATTCATGGTGTTTTCACTCATTCTAATGCACTGTTATGCCTTTTCCCCTCTGAGGCACCAGGTCAGAGAGTAATGTTTGTCAGACTTCTGTTCCTCTTATTCTTTACCTTCTTAGTCTGAAGTGCAAGCTGTGATAGCTGTGCTTTGGAGCAAAGCTTTTCCTTTGCTACCTGAAACTGAGCTGAGACGACAAAAAAGTCCTTTCTGGAACATGTGACAGTGGCTGCTGTTAAACTGGTATAAGTTTAATCTACAAGTGTATGAATTAAAAGAACCATACTATGTAGCTCATCAATAGTCTTTCCAATATTGCCCAGACATAGCTGGAGTGAAAAAAAATTTTACAGAACCAGTGTTCAGCATAGAAATGTCAGCAAAACATTTTCTGTAACAGTGACCTAAAACATAATAACCATGATAAATCCTTAGATATTATGTGGATTTTTTTTTCTGGACAAACATTTATTTATTACATGCAAAAACAAAGTAAAAGAGAAATAGGTATATGAAAATGTATACATACATGTGCTCGTATGCATGCACATACACACATCATTGCATTTTCTTTTTTTTCTTTTGTCTCTTCAAAGACAATATTACTACTTTGGAGGAATACAAGTCCATAATCATTGTCCTTCCACACAGAAAGATGAATTCAGTCTCCTCTTAAGGTCTGAATATGAGAAAACCTGAAGATAACTTCAATCATCTTCTCTAACAAATATGTGAATATTCTTGATTAATTTCTTTACCTGAACAGCTCAGTCTCTCCCATCCCTTGGACCCCCAGGTACAGTTGCATGCTCTGTCTATCTAAACCCAAATGTGTTATCTGTTTTCATGCTGCTCCCCTCATTGTCATATTGTATGTATCCAAAAAGCCAGTTGTGGCCTTTTAAGACAGTTAAAAATTAAAATGCCAGAAATAGGTGGGAGCCGTATTACCAGAATTTTCTGGAGTCAGGCAGGGACTGAGATCAATGCCCTGGACTGGTCACTGCGGAAGCAGCAACCAGGTCTGCAGATATTTAAAAAGAAATTACCCAATTAAGATGTAATGGCTGTTCAGCCTTCCTAGGCTGTGAATGAGAGCAGACATATTTACAATCACAGGCTATCATAAAACTCTATCCAGTTATATCAAAGCAGCAGGGCTAAATTAGCCAGCAGCATCCTGATTAGGTGCTGTGCCTGTGTGTATGTGTTATATGATTTATGATGAGTTAGGACTGTCAAAAATTATTTTAAAATTACCTTCCAGGGATAAAAAGGGTGGAAGAGAGGGATATTGAGGTTTCTGGAAGACAATTGTACTGCCTTACTGTGACGTATCATAGTGAATAGAGGTGAAGAAAGATTACATTTATCAATATGTTCGTACAATGAATTATCTCACAAACACTCACACAGACACACATAAGGGAGACTAAGTTAATTTTCCATTGAGAAGTTTTGTTATATTAGAGTTTCTCATCACCATTTAATTATCCTTACAGAGGGATTTATCTTTTTTTTATAAATGAATCTTATTTATGCTCATGAGCACTGAAGGACCATGTGAGTGAACCAAAGTGGAGTCCTCTTTTATCAAAAGGTCAGAAATAATTCTGGGCAGGTGGTCCAATTATTTTGGTAAAACCCCATCTTTCTCCCCCATGTCCCTCTCCACACTTCATTCTCTCCAGCCAGCTCAGGAAAAAATGATAATCAGAAATTTAACCTGGAGCTGCATAAAGGAGGCTGTCGGCCTATTTGCTTCTGAAGAGGGCAGCAGTACAGTTTGGTCTAAGTATAGTGTGTTCATGAATCCAAAACATAAATCACTGCTTTCATGATACTGCTAAGAAGGCAGAGAAGAAGCTTCTTTTAGCTAGGAAAGCAATAACAGCAACATCTCAAAGGTGAGGGAGGTTAGAACAGGTTATTATTTGCCACCATGACTCCAGTTTTTCTGCTTCTCTGACCATTCACAGCATTTCTTTCCCTGGTACATGCCCTATCTACCAAACTTCCAGACAACCTGAAATTTCTCAGCTGACTGTCCAAGCCCACTGGGTGTGATGCACTTCAGAAAGGGTTTTCCATGCTTGTTGGTTCCTCCTCCTGCTGTAATCTTGCAAAGGAAATATTTTTACAGGGCAGTAATGCGTGGCAACCTTCACCTTCCCTAAAATATGGATGAGGAATGGTTTCAGTGATTGAGCACAAAATGAAAAAGCCTTTATACCAGTTCCCCCAGAGGGAGAAGATTATCCTCTATGCAATCATTATAGAACAGTTAAAAAACCAAAAACCAACCAAACAACAACAAAAAAAAAACCAAACAAAAAAAACCCAAAAAACAAAAAACCCCACACAACCCCCCACCAAAAAACCCAAACAAACAAAAAAAAAAGCCAATGAAACCCCCCTCAAACAAAGCAAAAACCCCCCAAACAAACAAAAAGCCCTCCCCCCAACAACAAAATAACCCTAACCCCCCCCCCCGCCTTTATATCAAATACAGCTTTTTTGAGGACAGCAAACTGCACACCATCTGCAGTTCAAAAGCTGGACATTGTGGCATTGTTATTTCTTAGGAAGTTATTTTTACTATTGCTAATTATTAGTACTAATACTGCTACTACTACTTTTCCACCTTTGCTAATCAAATGGTAATCTTCATCCATCCTTCCTCTAAAATCTCCTGAGCATTTGAAGCTGTCCTCTATGATCTGATAACAAGCAATCACATAGTCAGGCAATAGGTTCAGAGTCCACAACCGCTATGCAAGTCTGACTGCTAACCCCGGTCTGGCAACCCACTTGCTTTCACCAGGTGGTCTGCTACTCCTGATGCATGGTTTTCAGTAGAGCAGGAGAAAAGAGGCAGTATGGCCTGGGAGGACAGAATCAAGTTTATCAAATTGAGCATTTGAGCAGAGATTTTTATGCTTGTCAAACACAAATGAGGTGTGCCAAAACATACTGTGTATGGTTCAGCTGGTAAAAAAGCTGTCCACATGTTGAAACAGAGATCCCAGAACAGAGCCAAGAACAGCAATTAAGCCACCCTGCCTCCAGCCGAGAGGAGGAGGAGAACGACCAAGTCTACTGGACATTGCCGAACCAGAAAACTAGCCAAGACTGTACCTCTACACTGACTTGTAGATGACAGCCAGTGCCCCTCTGAGGGTGGCTGGACCGATAAAAGAAGATTAATTGAATCATAGAGAGGCCCATGTGGGCTATTGGTGTGTGGCAGGACACTGCTGCTTGAGTAGAATCTGTAGAGATTCATCACGTGGATGCTCATGTGCCCAAAGGCTGAGCTAATGAAGGAACAGCACACCTGGACTAGCATAAGGGAGAGTTGTTCCTGGCTCAATGGGCCCATGATGCCTCAGCCTACCTGCAGGTGGACAAGGCCGAGGGGTGGATTTAACCATGGACATTATTTCCCAGGTTATCCGCTATTGTGAAACCCCTGAGAAGGGGATAGTGACCCCAGTGTGGGGATAGAGACCCCTGAGAAGGGGATGGAAACCCCAGTGTGGGGATAGAGACCCCTGAGAAGGGGATTGGAGACCCCAGTGTGGGGATAGTGACCCCTGAAAAGGGGATGGAGACCCCAGTGTGGGGATAGTGACCCCTGAAAAGGGGATTGGAGACCCCAGTGTGGGGATAGTGACCCCTGAAAAGGGGATGGAGACCCCAGTGTGGGGATAGTGACCCCTGAAAAGGGGATAGTGCCCCCAGTGTGGGGATGGTGACCCTAATGAGGTTACAGTGACCCCTAAGAAGGGGATGGGATAATCCCAATGTGTGCCTCAAGGACATTTAACCTTGAGGAAAAAGGTAACTTGGATTTTGAGTTTTGTGTTGTAGGACATGAACCATGAGATGAAGAAGACCTGAGCTGAACTGGTGTTGGTGTCCAATGATGAACTGTTTTTTCCTGCCTTAAGTACCTACCCCATCCTAATGGACTATTGCCTAAAATATGGAGGGGTGGAAGAGAACCCTGGAAAGGACAAAGACTGTTTAAGTGCGGGAATAGATAGATCTCAGGTATGAGTGACGTAATATGGTATGGAATAAGGGGTGGAATATGTTATGGGTTTAGCCAGATGGGCCTAAACTTAGGTTTTAAAAGTTCAGCTAGGCCTAGGATTGTCAGCTGATTTGAGCTGGGCTGAGCTAGCTAACACCTGACTTCTTCTAGCCAATAATATTGTATTCCATACCATATTGCATCATCTCAAAAGGGGTAAGAGCTGGTGTGTGGGTGTGGCTTGTTCAGTTGCTTCACAGCTGTGGTCCCAGCAAGACACTCTGCTGTCCCAGGAGGGATGGGGAGGCCCAAGCCCAGAGCACCGGCTTAACTTCATGTTATCTGAGGGAAGTAAAATATTTGTTCCTAGCTTTTCTCTCTGCTTAAGTCTGTCTCTGAAGAACCAACTTCTCTAGAATGATTTGTAGTTAAAATGGTAGAATTTGTGTTTACTGGGAAGTGGGAAGTTATTTCTTGTTATACATGACTTGTGTAAGTGTGTGTTACATTGTAGTTTCCTCTTAATTTTCTCTTTTCTGTATAAATACATGTAGTTAGTTTCAGCATAGACCTGGCTTTGGAAGTTTTTTTTCCCTCTCTCCCTCTTCTTTTTTTCCCTTGGCTTGTTGGGGGGAGGAGGAACCCTTTTCACTCTGTCCTGGACAGTTGGCACTTTGCCAGCTCAACCCAGGACAAGGTTCAACAAGAGGTGGGAGGATGTGACTAAGGAACGCAGGCAGTTCAGAAGGTGGAAAAAATTACAAATACACAAGGTTCAGGTATCCAACACTGATTTTACAAGTACTGCAGTAGTACAAAGAAGATTTACAAACTCTCTAGGGATATAGTGGGACATCTAATGTCATTTAGGGAACCCTACAAACCAGTAAACAACAAAATCATTTGTATCACCTTTCTACAGGAGCATTTCACCCCAGTTATTCTGAACCTACTGGAGTGACCAAGCAAGTCCATCGCAAGCAGCAACAACAAGAAAAGCTGGAGCCAGAGAAGCCATTCAGGTCCAGGGCCTCAATTCCCAAAGTATTCATTAACTATTGGTAAATTTCAGTTCAACTAAAAACAAGTGACTTATTTTCTCCCCAATGTAAGATCTGTTTTCTAAATAATGCTGTACCTACGTGTGAATTGGTGACTTCACTAATACACAACCCAAGGCACAGAACTGAAAGGCTTGAAGTTAAAGGCTGCCAATAAAATTTAAGGTTAGATACCTGTAACTTACATTTCTGGATGCAACTTACATAAGAAACCATTGTTTTCAAGACTTGTATGCTTCCATTTACTTGCTAGTGTTAGGATCAACACTTTGAATCTTCTAAAAGCAGCAAAGGGATTTCTTAAAATATATCTTTCAAGAAATTTTGCTGCTACATTGAACCTGAGATCAAGACAACAAATTAGATGAATACAGGTCTTCTCCATTTCCCTCTATTTTAATGTCACAGGCAACTTTTGCACACACACTAAACAGTCACCTTCTTCCCCTTCACTTTTCCTAGACTGTAAGTCTAAATGAAATACTAATTTTACAGAAGATGTATTCCCGTGAGGGTGGGGGGTGATGTACATTTGTTTGTGGTTTTTTGAATATTTCTTATACTACAGCAAAATATTTAACACAAATTTTTGTCTTTAAAATCTTAATACCATATTCCATAGCCTGAGTTTAATTATAAAATCTTGCAATGCTAATCATGTTCTTCGTGCCTTTCATCCTTTGTGAGATGGATGAATGATGTATCTCTTCTGTGGGAATATCATATTTGTATCTTAGTAGCACACATAATAATTGTTTCTGTAACAAAGAAAGTTAGCTACCATAATGTTCAAAAATGCTCAAAATGCTCAAAATATTCCTGTCTATCCTTATTACCTATGTAATGACTCCCCTCTCAGCTGTGCAGCTGTCCAGCGGTGCAGCGTCAGAGTGAAAATGGTGTCATTTGGTCTCAAGGTGCACTGTGCTACGAGACAAGCTAATCACCACCCACCTAATGGTGCTGTATTGAGTTTTTTTAGCTGTAAGTATGTGGGTACCTCCAATACTTGTCAGCCACTTGCCCACACTCACATGCTCTTGGCACAGGATCTCTCTTAGTCTTTTTCTGCCCTGCTCAGTGAAAAGTTGGAAAGAGTGCAGCTGTATAAAGCAAGGGCTAGCACATTTTTTATGAGTGAAATTTATGGAGTAATGTGTCTACTTTTAGCATGACTATTGTTAAACCTGGAGATCAAGCAAAGTGACACTGAATATATTGCTTTATCAATTGGATTCATTCAAGTGAAAAATGCTGATCATGCCATGTCTATCCCCTGGGTGCAGAAACACTACTTCACTACTTGAGAGGTCGATACATAAAAGTCAAATTCTTTATAATTTGTAGCTTTTTTTTTCTTGAAGAAGAACGCAATTCTCAGTACATCAATATCAACTCTTAAATTCACATTGGATGGAGAGTGTACAGCACAGTAATTCAATCTCTTTACACTTAATATGGTCAGGAAGGGAGAATGAAAACAGCCTCTTGTAAAATGATGGAAAAACCAGGATGCAATCATTCTGATGGAGCCGTGCAAAGGAGTCATTTTACACCATTTGTTACCAGGGCAACAAAAATATAGTGAGCCCCATACATCTAACAGGTGACATTTTAGCTTAGAAATTGCTTCTTTGGTATTTTTTCTGTCTATGAAAAACAATGTTACTAGCGTTTTCACTTGTCATGTACTATAGGGCAACATATTCCTGCTGACAGGCTTATAATGGAAAAATAGAGCAGTTAAATAGTATGACAGTCTAACTTTTAAGATACATGCTAATCTGCTCTTTAAAGAGACTTCAGACATTTTCAAACACCCTGGAGACTGAGTGACTGGAAATTTCAGCATGAGTGTATATAGATGAGCAGGCAGATGTGTTTAGTGGAAACAAAAAAACTTTTTTTTTTAGTAGACAAATACACTGCAGTGTTTGTAAATGTGAACCCACAAACACAACATTGCAAGATAAATCAAATGGGTTGATTTCCATAAGTTTCTACCAATGAATGTATCCATTATTGCTGGCCCATATGCATGAAGATCACATTTCAGAATCCTGAACAATGCTACTGAATTCATGATGCAATGAGAATCAATTTCTATTCCATAATTTTACATCCAGAGGGAATTAGGCTTTGAATATGAATAAACTTTAACAGCATCAATTTTTTTTCTTTTTTCTTTTTCTTTTTTTTTTTTTTAATTACATGCTGGTATTGGCATGATTCCAGGAGCGGGTATTGGCCAAGACCAGTTGAAAACTGACATTCACACATCTGTCTCTGATCACGGTGACATTTCTGAAGTAAGGGGTCAGCACAGGGATAGAGAGGTGGCACTCACTCACAGGTCACAAAGGTGACAGCGCAGGATGAAGTTTAATGAAATACTGATGAAAACCTTGGAGAAAATAAACGTAATATTCAAAGAAACTTTTCATTGAGTGCATGAAGGCAGCACATGCTAGTGGCCGAGAGGAGAAATCCAGATGCAGAGAGGAGGCCAGAGATGAGGGATAAGGTTTGGTTAAATTGGTAGATGTAAGAAGGGAAATGTTCTTGATATAAATGTTGACAAGCCCTGGGCATTGTAGAAAATTAGTGGCATCTGCTGTGGAATTTGATGTGACCAGTAGGGCCCAGGCTACAACAGGGAGAATTGTAAAAAGAACAACACAAAACCCAACAAGTAAGAACAGAAATCATTCACTTCAGTAGCAAAGTAGAAGCAGAAATAAGCAGTATTAAGCAAAAAAACAGGTCTGATGTTAAACGTATGCAGGGGAAATGGGAGGATGAAGTGTGACACAAGGTATCAAGTGAGTGACACTTTCATGGAGGAGGAAATTAATTTAGAAGACCTTCATAAACATTGAAACCATAAAGTATGAATAGATTAAGCTAACTGGAGTTTCAATAATGGACTGAATTTGAAACTGTGTCCTTTTCCTATACAGAAACAGTGCTGAAATGTTTGACGGGGTAAGATCAGCCTACAGAGGTAGGCTGACACACATAGTGACAGAGACATAGAATCATCCATTACACTGCCCTTGAAATGTGATGTTATGGCCAGTACTTTTAAGCAAAACATGTATTTTTCTTTGCTGTGTCATGTACAGGTATTATATGAATTGACAGCTTATTGGTTGTTAATTTTTAACTGTTGAATTTAGGTGAAGATAATTTGTCGCTTGATTCTGGCCTTAGACCGCACTATTCTCTGTGGTGTAGTGATGTATGTATGTCAAAGCTACTAAAAAATACATTCCTGTAAATGTGAAAGGCATTGTTCCTGAAGACTGCTCAGCTTTCTAAATGATTGCCCATCTATTGTCCCTGAGAGAGTAATGTGATTCCCAGCAGGTCATAGATAGGAAGGGAGGGGTGTGTGAGATAGAGACTAGAGGTAGGACTCCTGCGTGCCAAAGCACAGCACAGCACATGCTGGTGCATTGCAGGTCAAGGAAGGTGTTTGCTGCCAAAGGTTGCTCTTTTGCTTTGCCCCCCAAATTGAAAATCTGAGTGCAGCATTAGTGGTCTTGCTCACTACTCATTGTGCATGGCTCTGCCAATCTGGACAGGGCATGGGCTGTGTTCAGGCTATGCCTTGTGCAGCAATGATGGAAAACTTGATTTTGAAACATATAGGTTTGGGACATTTATTTCTCTGTCAGTGTGACAGGGCTAATCTGTACCTTATGAACCTTGCCATTCTGGCAGTATTACTTCACCTGTTTCCCTTTGTCCTGTCTCTTGTACTTGTTTCTGTACAAAGCATTTATCCCTCCAGTACAGGTCTCAAACATTTTTCAGTGTGCATATGCTCCCTGTTGCAGGCTAGGATAATTCTTGTCCAAGAGAGGTCTGTGCAGTACTTAAAGACTGGTTTACAGTCACTTAATGTGCCATGTCTTCTGTGCTTGTCCAGCTACTCTGAAACAGAGCAGTCCTCTTCGTTTGCATGTGTATGTTTAGAGGCACATCTGTTTAGCCAGGGCTATGCCTCCAACACTTGAATAATTTGTGCACTTCATTTATTTCACTTGCCTTTAGCCTACAACAAATTAAAGTATGCGTTGAACTCTGTGATACTGGATGAAGCAAAATACTTAAGTAAGCATAATTCAGGTATGTCTATATGTCTCAGACAATATAGTTGATATCCCCACTCATTTCAGGGGTTTTGGACTAAATGACTTTTAAGAGTGCCTTCCAACCCCAGCTATGCTAGGCTTCTATGACACAGATTAAGCTTTCAGCGATGCAAATTGTACGTATCATGTAATTACGAACTAGCATAGCCTATTAAACCTAGGCATGAAGATGCAGAATTAAGACCAAATAAGAAGAATTGGGCAAGTAACTCGTCTTGATGCCTTTTAAAATCTCCCTATAACAGTAGTCTGTTGAAGTCCTGATGGAAGGCTGTCCTAGAGCTTCATGTTCTGAGTTTACCTTTTTTTTTTTGACAAACAGAATAGGACTTAATAAAGAAGAGTATGCTAATAGTAATATTAATATTTGTATGCTAAGAATGTTTTAAAATTCTGAATTTAACAAGATTTGAAAAAATAGTCACTATTTTTGAAGATCCTCATCAAGAATAGTGTCTCTCTTTTGTTTTCTATGCTCTAGATGACCCACATCTTTATCACCAAGTTTAGCAGTGCAACAGAGACAGTGTATCTCACAGTACTACTAATTGCTATCTTTGTTTGCACAGTCCTTTAAACTTGCAAAGCCAAAAGTACTAAATAGATTATAAATGAATGTAAAAAAATTATACTTCCACTCTCCAAATATGGTATACTATTTAGAAGACATATTTACATATTTTCACTGAAGAATTTCACACTAAAAACCTATATGTTACATATTCAAAGCAGCGAAACTTCTTCATATTTTTCTGTTTTGTTTCCCTGCAA
The DNA here is from genome assembly GCF_047495875.1 of Pithys albifrons albifrons. Classification (NCBI taxonomy): domain Eukaryota; kingdom Metazoa; phylum Chordata; class Aves; order Passeriformes; family Thamnophilidae; genus Pithys; species Pithys albifrons. The sequence goes on along the minus strand of NC_092497.1, from coordinate 73,321,474 downwards.
ATTGTTTCTGGGATATTAATAACCTACATTTTCATTATTTTAAAAGAATATTCCAAGTATATAATCTTTAAATATTTGAAAGCATCCTTCAAAATAAATTCACATATTCACAAAATGTTACACGTTTCTGCTTATTCAAAATTTCCTCTTTCAGATTAAAATAGATACCCATGAAATTCACACAAGGATAGATTTTGTATCTATTTTATAGTAGAAGCATTACTTGCTGATGTACCTATCTAAAAATAATTCCTATCTAAGGAAAGAATTTTTTCTAGCATCAGCCTTTTAATTGTTTTTGCATTACAGATCTATTGCCTAAGAGCAAGAAAGCTGGGAGAAGTACCTCACTAGTTACTATCAATGGCAAACCAGGCTCAACTTAGGGTAATTAATTGAATTTATAACAATCAAATGAGAATAAGATAATGAGAAATAAAACCAAAAATCAGCTTTCCACCACCCCTCCCTTCTTCCCAGCCTTAGCTTTATTGCCAATATTCCAAATCTACCCCCCAAGCAGTGCAGGGGCACAGGGAATGGGGGTTATGGTCAGTTTATCACACATTGCCTCCACTGCTTCTGCCTTCCCAAGGGGTAAGTTCCTATCACTCTTCCTCTGCTCCTGTAGGGTTCCTCACACAGGTGACAGACCGCCATGAATTTCTGTAGCCTTTCCTACGGGGTGCAGTGCTTCAGTAACTGTTCCAGTATTAGTACCTCCCATGGTATGCAGTCCCTCTTGAACAAAATAATACCTCAGTATGGGTTCCAAGTCCTGTGAGCAAACTTGCTCCAGCAGAGGCTCCTCTTCATGGGGTCACAGCCTCCTTTGAGCATCCACCTGCTCCACCGTAGGGTTCGGCACATGCTGCAGGCAGATATCTGCTCCACCATGGACCTCCATGGGCTGCGAGGGGCAGTCTGCCTCTCCCCATGGTCTGCACCACAGGCTGTGGCACTGGGGCACCTCCACCTCCTCCTTCTTCACAGACTTTGGTGTCTGCAGGGCTGTTTCTTTCATGTATTTTCACTCCTGTCCTCTGTCTGCAATTTGATTCTGTGCAGTAACTTTTTCATCTTCTCGAATACATTAGGCCAGAGGCATTACCACCTGTCCTGATGGGCTCAACCTTGGCTGGTCCAAGGCAAGTCTGCCTTGGAGCTAGCTGACACTGACTCTGTCAGACATGAGGGAAACTTCTGGCAGCTTCTCAGAGAAGCCACCCCTGCAGCCCAACCACTGGCAAAACCGCGGCATACAAATTCAATACATTAAGTAAGTTAGTTGCTCATTCATTTCAGTGGAATAATTTCACCATTATCAAAGCCAAACTAGAATATGGATCCTAATACTCTGAGAATAGAGCAGCAGCTGAACTCTTTCTTCTAGCTTTTATTTTTTCATTTGGATCAATGAATATTCATTCTTTTGTACTAAAATAAGTCAAATGTCGTAAGTTTAGAAGACACTTTTCAATTCAGCATCTGAAATTTATCTTCTTGCTATCTTTTCTGTCCCATATTAGCATCCTCAGAGCATAGGTGAACGAGGTATCCCTGTAGCTGGTGTGCAGACAAACAACCAGAGGCAAGCACCTGCTTTTAATTTTTCTTTCCTCACTGACCAGTGTTCACCACTTGCTGGCATCTCTGTCCTCACTGGATGCTTTGATGCCAAGGTAGTCTCTTTTCTGTTCAGCTGTCACTTTTCTAACCACTGCCCAGATCTTACTCCTCTAATGCTTTTGAAATTAAGACAGTGGAGTGCATGCAAACTAGGCTAAATCTACCCTGTACAACACCATCTGGCATGGACAGCAAAGGAGAAGACTGGCATCTGGTTGGGGGCTCACTTAGGGACTATTAGTTGTATTATAGAGGTCTACAGGCTGTAGTAGGACCAGAAGGACACAAGTTGTCTCTGTACCACACATCACACACTGTTTGAGTAGGCAGATTCTCTCTCAATCGAAAATCTGGTGTCTCATTCTATGTATTCCTGTTATCTTGGCTTTTAATGCTAATTAAGAAACCTATAGTCCTGAAAGCTGAGAAGCTGCAAAGTGGCCAATTTACTGTTTAGAGAGACTTCTCTATAGGAAGTAACTCCAGGACAGAGGCAATCTGCGCATGAAGTTACATATCTGTGGGAGACTGGAGTGTTAGTGGTTAGTAGCTCAAACATTTGGCCATTTTACAGGTGGAAGGGTGGGGGACAGCTTTGCACCCCTGAGAGGGAGGAAGAGTGGTTTTTGTGTGTCTGGTGGCTAAACCACTGACCTGCACAAGACAGAGGGGGTGAGCACCCACCACTGGAGGCTCTATGTTTGAATCCAGATAAGGGAGAAGGCCAGTAAGAAGCAGACCCTGTGAAGATCTGAGACTGAATGGCACTTTTTGTCATGCCAATTGTCCTCCCTTATGAAAACTGGATAAGTTCTAAAACTACACTCTCTCTCATCATCCCTATTCTTCAGAAAGGTCACAATCAAACAGGACAGTCACATGTAGACCTGGGAGTATTCATGCCTTCTGATGGGCCCTAACTGCCTAAATTATGCTAACATGAGAGGCAACTGCCATGTCTTAGAAGGTGTCATAAACCATCAGACCCCCTGAAGCATCCTCAGACTCATTTCTGAGGCCTTTCTCAACAGGCTTGCTAGTGGTCCTCAATGTTGGAACATACAGTGTAATACTCTCCCTCACAAGTGAGATGCTTGAGCAGTCCCACTTATTCCTGAATGTGTATTAACACATTGAACTCTATGTTTTGTGAGATATCCACCACTGAGAAGCCAGGACAAAGGTCAACAGGATGCCATCTGGATCTAAAAGCTGGTGACTATCTTTCTACTTAATCTGTCACTCTTTCACTCTCTTCTCCCACCCCATCCCTGCCTCTCCCTTCTGTTTCTTTCTTTGTCTTTAACTCACATCTACTGTTAAATAAAATCCATACTATTGACTTTGGCATATGGTCTTGTTTGCACCTTAATTCAGGTAGAAGTGTCTCTCTAACAATTTGATCTTAATGATATCAGAAGAATGGACAATTAAAGATATTTGATGTTGCTTACACCAGTACAGTGCAGTTGATCAGTTGCATAAAACCTGATATGGTCATCAGAGGTGACAACTAATATAGGCAGCTAGAGAGGCAGGAAGGAAGACAGGATGTGTTTGAATATCTCTGATTGGTTCATACGTAATTAAAAATCCCATTAAGAAAATACCTTTTGTTTTTCAAACCCAATATACATATAGCTGTTAAGTGAAGCAAGGCTATTTTTCCCTCAAGAGGCTGAACTTCTTTTCTCAGTAGATCTCCCAACATCAAAAGCCCAAAGGGTGAGACACCATATGAACTTATGTTTGTATAGTGTCTTTTTCACAAAGTATGAAATAAATGCCCTGTTCCACTTATGTCTGTGTATTAAAAGTTTTCTGGCAGCTTTGGTTTATGCAACCCTCTGAATTCATTGCAACTGTGCTCCTTGCTGAAAGTCCTTTCTTTTGTTCACTCTCTGCACTGAGCAGCCTGACAGCAGCATCTCCTCAGAAGTTCACAAAACAGTATCCTTCCCATGCATATCCAGGTTTTGAATGCTTTCCCAAAACTTTTCAAACCAATGACCCTGACAGAAGTGCTTGGTTGGTGACAGTCCAGTTAGAGTCACCTTGTTGTTTCATAAATCCCCTAAGGCATAATAGTTTTCAGCAACCACACCCTTGGTCATGTATTTAGCCACTAGCCTAGAGCTGAAATGTTCCTAAATACTGTAACTAAACCTTGGTTCCATCCAGCTCTTTAAAACCAAAATATTAGAATTTTCTCCAGGCTGAAACTCAGCCCTACCATATAGGCCCAACCTACCACAATCAAGTGAACATTCGGAAAATATTGAGGGAAAATTAAAAATAAAGCAAATAAATAACCCCCACCCCCACCCCCCACCCCCAACTAATCAATCAAACAAAAAATTTTGAAGCAGGACTGGAAGGGCTGAGCTGACATGAATTACAGACTTGAGACAAAAAAGACAACTTAATTTATTATACAGAGAAAGGTCCGGGGAGAGGACAAACACTGGCAGTAGGTATACTGTGTGCTCAAAAGTACTTGTGCAATGTTAACAGACAGGTTCAGATGTTGGTCCCATTATCTTTTAGCTGTTGAAACCATATGTAAAATATGCTTCTGTGTACTGTCATAAGTCAGCTAAAACACGTGTAAACATATGCTATGTCAGTCATTAAGGAGAAGGGTATAATTACACTTTTGAAAGTGGCAAAGCATTTTGAAAGTAGCATATAATTTTCCAGACTGGGAACCTTTATGAAACATATCTTTCCCTGAGTGTTTATACAGCCTGACATCTCTGGGTTTGTTCAGATCAAGAGCCCCACTGTGAACAAGCAGGCTTCAGACAAAGGAAGCAATTTGTTCTTTAGATGCCATTTCAATGAAAGGGAGAGGCAGAAAGAGGGAGGGGAGAAAGAGCAAGAAGAGAGAGAAGAAGGGCACATCATGCTACTGCACATAGTTCAGAAATAGACAGGATCTGGCAAAATTACCCTGGGAAGGACTGTTGAGAGGTGCCTAGTGTCAGAGTGCTGCTTTCATTGCTGGTAAATGACAATGCTATCATTTCATCCTTGACAGAGTCAAAGAAAGGTATGAAGTTTTACTTTTAATCAAATTAAATAGGCTCACTGCTCACTTGAAAGAAATAGGATCATGCAATAGAAAAATAGAAAGAGGCAGAGCAGGAAGATGTCAAGATCTTACCAAATGCTCATATCCACAAGCCCAACATGTGAGACATGTGCAGAGCCAGACTAAATATATTTCTAAATCTGAAAACAGTTTGTCAATCAATTTAGTAAATTTTTTAAGCATTTTTCAATATTATGAGTTTAAATATGAGCTTTTAGATTTCTGACAACAAACAAAGACTGTGTGTTTTTCTGCCTACTAAATTCAGCTGAGCCATGAGGCCATTTTGGCTGACCATTCATGAGCTGAGCAACAATAACCATCTCTTCAATTTTGTAATACCTCCAATGACTGCAACATAATGAGATCTCAACCCACAGTAATAGAGGAAAAGCAAAACAACATTTCCTAGCATTTGTAAGAGACCAAATCCACACATGAACTGCCTCATTCACCTGACATACAATTTTTATGCATGCTTAGCTGACCTTGATACTCATTTTCTTCTAGACATAAAGTATTTCTTGTCCTGTGTAATCTTTTGTTTTGCTTTTGTAAAAAAAAAAAAACAACAAAAAAACAACAAAAAAACAACAACAAAAAACCCCACATGGTGATGCTTGTTAAATAACATAAAATTTATGTTTCTTGTCCTTTGTATCTTGGTTTCCTGTGTCCTGGAAGGTCAACCCTAGGAAAAATTCAACTATTCAATAACAGGTAAACATTTGAAAGAAATGAGAATATAAAGTTGCTGTCAGTGAGGAGTGATACAAACAATGCTGAGTCTCAACCCTCCTTCTGTTTCTGAAATATTATATTTGCCATAACAGTTTATCTCTCACATATAGAGGGAAGAAAATAATTGTCCAATCTATGTAATTTTCATGTCTTGAAAACATAGTGATCCACATGTCTTTCTCACTGTCCATGTTGGGCAAAAAAGTGCTCCTTCAGGTTAATTTGTTTCTTTCTGCTTAAGCAATCAAAACCATATAGAATACTTAGAGAAATAAATATAGAGTAAACATATAGAAAGTAACCTTTGGGTTAAAGTAAAACAAACAAACAAACAAACAAACCAAAACAGATTACAAGAAGACTGTGTAGAAAGAATCATGCAAATTTTTATTTTGTCAAGGGAGAACTGAATATTTTCATATACAAAACCTCCTGTAGTTCTCTAATCCATACCATCTATTTTTTTATTCGGTAGACAGGCTCGAGTACAATCAAAATGTTGCACATCTTTAATCATGATGACTTATCCTCCTGAATTTACTGCATTATTCCTACAGTATCTGGTAGATTAGGACTTTCTGTCACAGCAGCAGCCAAAGGTCATTGTCCAGACCAGATCAAGCAGTGCAAAGGTGGTCTCTTGTGTGCTTCTACTGATCATGTACTGGAAAAAAATAATTTAAAAAATACTTTAAAAAATACTGTAGACTACAATGGAAGTCCTAAAGACCTTCCTGCTGAGACTGAGATTGAAAACCAGAGGGATATAGTCTGATAGATAATTTCTTAAGACCAGGTTGGACAATAACCTTGTAATGCACATTGAATTGGATGCTGCAACAGCTTCTCCTTAAATCAGTGGGTTTATGTCCTTACAAAACTGCACCTAATGTGTTTTAACAGTAATATCAATCCTGCCATAGGCAAAGCCCAAACTGTTGTAGCTGCTGAGAACAAATTAATAGAAGCTTAAATGCCTGAATAGAGATTTCTTTTGTCCAGTTACGACCATCAACTAAATTTTAGGCCATTATTTCTACTGTCATAAAACATAAAAGAAATGGTGTTTAATATAGATGCTAAGCTTGTTAGTCTGTACTTTTTTATCATAACCTGAACAAGTTTGACTATTAAAAAAAAAGGAGAGAAGACATTGGTTTTAGAAGCAGAAAGTAATTTGAAATTTAGAATATGAGGAGTAGGACTCGATGACCCCTATAGTTCTCTTCCAACTTGAGGTATTCCATGATTTTATTAACTTAATTTTCAATTTGCCTTCATTTCAATGGGGATCAAATAATTGGTTCATAAAATTTAAAAATATTTGCAACCACTTGTATTATTTTAGGTATTTCCATTTGTAACAAATAATGATGGACGCAATGTTGAGCTCATACAATGATGCCCTCTGAATTGACTGTTAGCTGTGTTCTTCTGAGTAGTTGTCTGAAAATGTCAATTCAATGCTCTGCAGCAACGAAATAAGCAAATAAAATGTTGATAATATGAGGATACAAACAGAGAGTGGAAAATGTGCTTATAAATCCTTGGCAAGGTCACATGTTGATTGTAGAGTGGTTCTGGTCCTATATGCCTTCTTTAAATCTGATAGTAGAACAGGAAAAGACATTAAATGTTATAAAGGTGATCAGAATTACTGCATAGCTCTTTTCATTGCATTTTTCACCCTATAGCTGGTTGTAGGCATGTTTAAGACACAATACTGCTAAGAGTTGCTAGTAATTCTACCAAAGCTACGTCTTCCATTCTTTCATTCCTGAAGTTTTAATAGCACTCTCTCTTTTCCAGTTCTTGTCACATCCACTGATATATGTCATCTGTTTGTCAGATCTCTCCCATAGTTGCAATGACTATATGTAAATGCTTGTTTGAGAGGGCTCTTGTTTTCTTGACAAGTCAAAAGCCTGAAGTCAGCATGAATCTTGATCATTCGCTTATCCTTAAAAGGTAGATGTACTAATAAAAAGTAATGTAGTAGTAAGGTTAAGTAGTGCTGCCTGAACTTTAAAGTAAGCTGTTACTGCTTGTTTAAATCCTAGTTATTTGTCAGGAAACTACACCAGACTTTTCCTAGATCATCATCTATTTGCTACTGGAATAATTTGTCTACAGACATTCTGCCAAAAGGGCAAAGAGTCTGAAATTAATCTCTGAATCTACTTTGTGCAAAGGTCACTTTTTGTGTTTAGTACTTTACTTGGCAATGTGCAATAGTGTAACAATAGATCCACTGACATTATTTAAATGTAGGTATAGGTGATGGGAGGAGCCATAAAGGTGACCTGCAGTAAAAAAGACCTGAACATGAAAGTCATACCTTGTGTAATTATATTTTCATCAGTTAAATTATAATACTTACAAGAAATTTACTGACAGACATGATAATAGTCATAGATTTTTTATCCAATATTTTAAAAAATACTCTTTGACCACAAATTATGTGTTTCCCAAAACCTGAGTCATTTTCAAAAAAGCAGCCTATAGGTAACAGGGCAAAACAGCTTGGTACCTGCCTCACACTGATGTAACAATAGCATTCATTTAAGGATTCCAAGTGGAGACAAGATTCTAAAGAACAATGGTGCAAACAAACTGCAACTAAAAAGTAAGAGCAAACTTTTCAGTTTTTCTTTAAATCAGGGTCTTAGTTGTAACTTGCTTCGGAAGATCATGTTCTTTAAATAATTTCACCAGAATTAAGAACATTCTTAATGATTACTACATTGCAATTTTTTTTTTCCAATTTGTTGTTTGCCCAGGAAAACATGCAGAGACAGAATTTGGCATTACTTAGAATAAGACCTTGAACACTGATAATGTACTTCTGCATGTGCTCTACAAGCATTCACTCAGGGCAAGAGTCTGCTTCACCTAAAAGCAGAGAAATCAGCCTATCTTCTGAAGTTATCCAATTACCTTTTCTTTGGAGTCTTATTTAAAGATACAGTAGATGCACCATTTTTTAATCTGTAGCAAAACCTCTTCCCTTGCACTGAGGACAAATAGGCTATAAATTAAAGAGGAAAGAGGCCATGCATCATGTAAAGTTCATGTTTAGTAGCACAAATTGCTATAATTATGTCAGAACGATTCTAGCAAACCTTCATTTTTTTCCTTCTGAAGCCTGCTCATAAAGAGTATACCATTTCAGTGAAACAGAGGAAACAAGAAAAGCAGAAAAACTTACTGACATGACAGGGTTCTTAAAGACCACTGCTGAAATAGGTCTTTGGGATGAAAAAGCTGAACAGAAAGAAGTCAAGAGAAATGAAAATATTTCTAAATAGGAACTTATATTATCTAGTTAAAAAAATTAAGTAGCGTTGTACAGGCATCCAACTTGAAGTTGTACTCTGTAAATGTTTACTATTTCATGAAAAAAAAAGAATTTCATTATTTTGTTCAGACTGTATTTCACATGTCTGTTCCTTCTGAGGTTTTTTCCCCTAGGCTTGATAGATCATTGTAAAAAGTCTGTCTGGCAAACAGCTAAATGGAAGATGGGAGGGAGCCTAAAGACCTCTCAGGACGTAAAAGATCTGGCATTTTGCCTTACAATTAGGTTGCAGAATAAAATATAACTTAAAAGTCTTGAACCCTTTGAGCTATAATGTATAGAAGTTCTTACAGTACCTTCAATATTACACTATCTTTACACAGGGTACATTAAATGATATGATAAACAGTGTGCATAATTACTTTCTTTTTCATTTTCTTCTCCAGAAGGAAAATGATATGTGCATTATCTCATAATATCTCATATTTCTGGGTTTATTGATGCTTAAAATCTTGTGCTACTAAATTTTAAACATTAAGAGGCAGAAGCCCTACTTTTAACTTCTCTCCCACCAAAAGTTTGAAGCCTGACTCCTCTTTATCCACACCCTTCTCAGCCCCTGCCTCTGCCCAACACAGACTGTGCTGTACAGGACCTGGAGATCTGTATGTTTACAACAACAAAAGTAAAGCTCAAGGAGCAGGGATTTTCATTGCAACTAATGATTCTGGGTGCCCAAATATCACTGTTTGCTAGGTGTTGTCGTTTGCACTGAAGCATCACAGCAATAGCTTACTAGCCTGCTTATCCTATCCTGGGAAGGAAGGGAAACTATAGTTGGTAGTGACTCTCAAGGGCATAAGTAGAGTTTCTACTTCACCAGTGATGGATGGGTGGAATGTTGTCCTCCACGAGAAGTGCCTGCTCCCCAGACTATGAGACAAGATGTGAGGCTACCTACAGAATGCAACGAGAAGTTAAACAAAAATGTATTCACAGATATATTCTATTTTCTGGATCTTCCTCTTGCTACATAAGCAGAGTCAAAAGCAGAGCAAATCCTCCTCTGTCTTTATTGTGGGTTACTCTAAGACTTACCACTTTTTTTTCTTGGAAAGATGTTGGTCCAGGCCACTCAAATATATCAAATCAAAACACAAATAATATCACTGTAACCCAACCACAAGAGCCAAGAAAAAATATTCTGCTAAAGCATTAGTTTTAAACCAGCATGCCTTATAGAGGAAAGGTTACCCAGGATTCATAAGTGTTGCCTGAATTACCATGGGTTTGTCCATTCTTTGTTTTCTATTCTTCAGAACACACCCTATATAACTGAAGAGAGAATGAAAAAAAAAAAAAAGAATGCTGGAGACCTGAAAGCTGTTATTAGCAATGCTCAAAGAGGCAGATGGTGGATTTTTTCAAGGCAGGAAGCACAAACTGTGAAGAAAGTCCCTAATGGGGAGGGCGTTGTCTCTTGTGTGGGGGAGATCCCAGAATATGTGAATGTTCTGTAGGTAGTTCCTGTGTCTTCAGCAGACAGTGTGAGGAGGTGGAGCACAATGTTTTCTCTCATACTGTACACAAATGTCCTGTGGACTCTCAGGGACAATGGGCAGTAGCTTCCTAAGCTCCTATCATCAATTTTTGGAGCCCTGGCTACAGAGCCAAAAGGGCCCTTTGGCTTAGCACTTTATTCCACGTCTAGTGGTGAAAACATAGACACAGAAGTGCAGAAAAGCCTTCCCAGAATACCCATTCTGGATCTTGCTATCATGAGCAATTACACCAACTAATCTCTCTCAGAAATAACACTATCTATTTTAAGGCTTGTAAGGGTTCTCTCTGCTGTAGCTGGAAAACTCCAAACTACATTCAGCATGAAAATACAGAGTAAAACAGCACCTATTAAAAAGAGCTACCAATAAACCAGAAATTACCTCATTAAAACACTCATGACTTCATTTTTTCTGCTGAAAAGCATATTCTTTCATCCTTTCCTGAAAGGTTTTGTACTCTCCTGACTGTTGCCATAGCCTTCCTCTGCAGCTGTTCTGGCTAAATTTGACTTTAAGGGCATGGGTAGTCATATCAAGAAGCAAAGCACAAGCAAGTTCTCTTTGTACACAAGTTGCCTTGTATGAAGTCACTAACATCCTTCTTCCTGAAAGAAAAGTATCTCATCTGATATATTTGCTTTCTGTCACAAATTGTGATGCTGTTGGGTCACAGTCATCCAGTGAGTCACCATTACTCTCTCCACTTATGATATGTCACATTTTCATAATGGTCCTTGACACCCTAGTACTGTTTAAAATGTCTGTTAATTCCAAATAGTGAAAGCTAGATTTTTGAAGGTGCAAGATTCAAACGTAGACTACCATCTGTAATTACAGGTTTGTTGGAGGCACTCATTTTATTGTTTAATTGGTAAATCTGTGGTTGTATTACATATATATGTAGAGACTTTTGAAATTCATGGGTTTTGCCATACATGAATGTCATTAACATGCATTTCATTTAACCCCAAGGAGTCATTTAAACCTCTTGGGTGAAATTACATTTATACATGTTTTCTATGAAATGTGTTTTGTTTTTCCACTGCAACATGAGAGCACTGAAGGAGCCACAAAACTATAAATGTGTATGTAAGAGCATTGAAAAGGAGATTCCTTGGAAAGTCTCATTCTGTGACATCAATACTGTGGGTATAGCACTCCACTTGGGAAATTTAAAAAAAAATGGAAAAAATAAATGAAAGAAAATAAGCAAGGAAGAGATGAAAAAGAGACTGTCAAAAAGAGAATAGAAAAAGCTTTATTAAGTGTGCCTATGACATTGCTTAATGTGCAAGCTGAATATGGTAAGTTGACACAGAAACCCTGGGGAGAGTCAGAATAGAAAGGACCACCAACTAAAAGTTGTAACATTCGGTTGTGTCTGTGGTTTCTGTGTCCTGGAAATCCCCCACTGCCTGCACCCTGGTTATTTTCAAAGAGTTTTCTCAGTTCCTTCACAGCTCTTGCAGTGAATAGTCATTACAGAAGATTTTGGCCCTTCTCTGTGTCAAATCACTGCTTTGCAAAAGTTGCCATTTACACTGCTTCAATCCCCCATGATCAGGACAACAGTCCAAAATAAAACCTAGAAATCATCATTGTTTTCAGCTTGTTACCTAGCATAAACCTTCAGAATACCCTCCCAGATCTGAGTAGAAGCAATATAAGGATAATGAGGGAAGAGCTACAGGAACATCTGTAAATCAGCCAGAGATGTGCTGGAGTGATTAAAAGAAAATAGGGTAAAAAAAAAACGTGTTTTGATGGCTTGAGTACTTTTGAAAGGGAGAACTCTTTGTTAAAAATATAATTAGCAAGGACAAAGCATTGAAATCATATATAATTTATATACTATACTATATTATACCATAGCATAGCATACCATACCATACTATATTATACTGTACTATACTATGCTATGCTATACTGTACTGTACTATCCTACACTATACTACACTATACTATACTATACTATAATATACTATACTGTACTGTACTGTACTATACTATACTATACTATACTATAGCAAGGACCAACATGCTGACTGAGAATTAGAATGCATTTTCTAAATTGAAAATTTTGGGAAAATTCTGTTTTAACCTCAACCCTAAATGATTTTTATGTTTTTAACTTTGGGATTGTCAAAGTCAGAACATTGTGCTCTGTGGTGAATTCACCACTGGCTGCCACAAGAGAGGAGCCCCAAAGAAGAGATACAAGGATTCCCTGAAACAATACCTCAGCCTTGGTCATATTGACTGCCATCAGTGGTCCACTCTGGCCTCCAATTGGGATTCTCGGGGACATACCATTCACAGTGCTGCTGCTTCCTTTGAGAATGCATGAGGGATCAGTCTCAAGGAGAAAAGACAACGCAGAAAGAACCGCTCCTTGCCAATATCACCTAAGGAGACTTTCCACTGTGCTTTTTGTGACCAAACTTGCCTATCCTGCATCAGCCTCTTTAGCCACGAGCACGCTTGCAGCAAGTGTGGGTAGTGCTCTTCCCAAATCTTCATTCACAAAGCCTAGCCATGATGATCAAATTCAGAATATCCATTATTTCCTTGCCTGTACATTGAACACATTCCTACTGGGAGACACATCTTCTTTCCAGACTAAAAATAGTAAAAACCTTGATAATATTTACCCTAAATCACAGGGGAAGCAAGAGTCAATAGCACAAGAAAACTATCTAGGATATCTCTTCTCAGTGTATTTTTAGTCACCAGGTAAAAATAAATGCAAACCCAGTACCTCAAGCTTGTTCCTATGTTTTTGAGTACTTATCAGGTATGTTGATTACTTATCAGGCTCCTGCCCAAGGTACACATTGCTGAGGTCACTTTGCTCTGCAGCTGCTGACTGACCTTGAGAACAGCATAGCTCTTAAACAAAAACTTCTGTCACGGCCAGCTCCAGTCAGACACTGGCTGCGGCTGCACTTGTGGACCACCACTGTGCTGCTGGAGGACACTTGGTACAAGTGAGCTGTGCAGAAGGGCACAACTAAGTATGGACACAAATGAGACACTGTGGAACATGGAGCCTTCTTCCAGAAGTTTTAGAATCAGTTGTTCCTTTCATATTCAGTTACTTTTCAACAGTGCAATTTTTACCTTAACAACTTAAATTCTCTGCAGAGAAGATTTGCTTTTAACTGCTAACAAATTTATCAAAGCCTGTGATCTTCCCTGATAAGAACAAGTTTTCATGTCATGAGAAGGTAAATTTAGGGTGAATTCTGACAGGTGTCTTTAAAGTTTATAATGCTGACACTATAATTTCAGGTGTTATTTATTAATTTTTAAAAATTTTATTAAAACACAATAAATATTACTGAAGTTACAGGGTTTTTTTAAAGGAAAATACATGCTTTGAAAGCTATCTCAGATGTCAAACAGAATGCATTTTGCATTATTTCTGTATAAATTTTATTGAATTCAAACGTTTAACTAAATCTTTCTGTATCTAATGCCTCTTATCAAAGCACAACCCCCCATTATCTGATTACCAGAAGAATCTTGGAATTCACTGTCTTCAAATTTAATAGACTCCTGATGCTTTCTTCCTTACCTAGACTGTTTTTAAGACATTTTACAGTATTTTATACATTATAAATGGATTCCTTTCTTGGCTTAGCAATTCACCTAATGGACAATGGATACAAAAAAGCTCTAACTCCAGGGACATTAAATTGGTTCTAAACTCTGAAAATTACAGCTTTTACAAAAAGAGGAAAATACTAAAAACATATCTAATGCAACACTGCATCTCATTTTCTGCTGCCTTCAGAATATGTCTAAAAGCTCCTAAATTTCTTAATGACACAATATGTTAAAATTGCATTCCGTTATATTTAGATCTCTAAAACATTTTTTCTTCTTTAGAACCCCAAGGAGTTCCACCAGCACATGGAAAAAAATTTCTTAGCATTCCAACAGCTGGGAACATAGAAAGCTATGCACTGTACAAGAAAGGTCTGTATTTTATATCTGACCCTGGTCAAAGCTGACTACCTTAGAGAGATGCAGATACTCTCTCGTAATGAATCTGATTCTACATCTCACTTTGGGTAAACAACGGTATGTAACATTAGGTAAATACAACATACAACTACACTGCAGAAGGAAGTCCGCTGTAAAGACCTTCAAACTCTGAATCATAATTTCTTCCCTTAGATCCTCTACTTTAGGCATTTTCAGCAACCAGGAATGCCACTGATGTAGGGCCATCTCTCTGTCTACTGATCTCTTTCGTGGGAAATTCCAGTGCTGTGGAATCTAGTCTTTGACCTTACACATCTTGAGAGCAACAGCAAGCCATACATAGAAGAGGAAAAGCAACTTTTATTTTCCCCATTAATTTATATTGCTGTAGAAAGGGAATGTGGGGTGGAGGGAAGTATGCTTTCTGAATTCCTGCTGCTAGTTTATCACTTTGTGAATCAAGCGTGTTCATGACATTACTATAGTATTTAAAAAACAACAACAACAAAATAAAAAAAAACCAAAACAAAAAAAAAAGGCAGAAAATGGGAGGCTCTGACTGTTGTAATCCACCACTTCCAAATTTTCTCCAATAGTAAGTTTGCAGTAATAGTACTTTGACTTGCATAGAGAGAAAGCAGCTCTCATGGATTCTGCTGCAAACTTTTTGTTTAGAAATCATAGAAATATAGAACCAGAGAATGGCTTTGTTGGAACAGACAGTAAGGATCAGCCAGTTCCAAACCCACTGCCATGGGCAAGGATTCCACTCACATGATCAGGTTGCTCAGAGCCCCACCCAACCTGGCCTTTAACACTTTCAGGAATGGGGCATCTTCCACCTCTCTGGCCAACGTGTTCCAGTGCCTCATGACACTCACAGTAAAGAATTTCTTCCTAACATCTAACTTAAGATAATCTGATGTTAATAAAATAATTAATTGATTTACATTTCCTCAGCATCCCAAATATAGACACAAAAAGTATTATTGAAAATAAATTTATCACAGATTTATAGTTTCTAAGATTTTTGTACAAGGTCCAATTACAATCAGTGAATTTTTGCCCCACATTGTGGCACACATCTTAGATGGTCTTATTTCAAATGAACAGAGTTCAAATCCTGGAATATATATTTTTAACTATTTTTTGATAAAGAATTTTAGGTTATTTGGGACATTGTAACGATGCTCAAAGAGTTTAAATAAGATCTACAATACAGTATTAGGAGAAATAAAATTTTGCACAAAGTACAGATACATTAATATTATGGAGAATGTAGCTAAATTATAAAACTAGTCAAAATCTAGCAACAACTTGAGGGACATACAGCAATTTTGTTTGCATAGATTGTCAGTTCCTGAACCATGTTTTTCAGCTATTTCATTGTAAGTACTTGTTCCAACTGGAAAGTTTCTTTCGTTTTTAATACTGATGCCTAAATTCCTGAAAAAGACTCTCAAAACAACACTAGTGGAGATAGGTAGATAAAGTAGTCCCTTTATTGAAAACTTCCAAGGTGCACAACAAAAGTATCCACATGCATGTCAGCCAAATGTTACAGCTTTTATAACTTTCAGTAATTAACCTGTCATATCTATAGCCAAACCATGGCACCATTTTCTCCTGATGTCCACCCTTGGAACTCCTTAGAACTGCCCCTTGGAGCCTTTCTAAGGGCTCTGAGCTGATTCCTGTTTTGACTACGAGCTGTCTTATTGTCTCAGTTGGAGTTCTTGAAGGTGTTCTTCAAAACAGTATGTTCTTGATAATGTGATAATAAAGTTTAGAAATGTGTGAGAACTTGCTTAGTGACTTCTAAATACCACCTAAAATTTGAGAAACTTAGGAAAACTTATTCAACTTATATAACTCTCTGAAAATTTACAAAATACACACTAAAATCCTTAGGCATAAATACCAATAGAAGTCTTAAATGTAGTACCTATTTTAACTGTGGCAAATCTCTTATACTCAACCATTAGAGTCAAGGGAACTGTCTAATACTACAGCTTGTAGTTTATATTTTACTCATACTGTATATTGAGCTGACTAGGAAACAGATTTTCTTGAACCTTATCCACCTGTTCTTCTGTGTCTTCATAGTAAAACTGTAGTTTTTGGAAGAGTCAGTGTTTAAAAATGAAACAATGGAAGTCTAGTCAAGATTCAGGAATTCTAGTGGTATAAAAAAGCTGCGTGCTTTTCAGCAAAAATGGACATTTCAGGACACACATGGATTCTCTGGACTTAGATCAAATTTGTACTCTATTAAATTGTTACACTCTCTCTCTCTTTTTTTTTCTTTAATTAAAGAAAATTAAAGACAGGTCTGATCACATGATGGCAAACTTTCCAGACTGCAGGAAACTCAGAATATAAAGGAAGAAGGATGGAAGAAAAATTGTTGCAGGTTAGACAACATAATCTGTAGGTAATAACACAGCACAGGGCTATGAGTTAGGTCTCCTGCATGAAGGTCCTGGCATTTCATTTGATCTTGAGTCAACTACTAAATAACACATTTTCAAATATAGTCATGTAATGTATATCAAGAAAGTCTGAGTTTATGTTTTTATATACAGTAATTAAACAACTACATACATCAGTATCCCTTTTTAAACTCCTCTCAAACCAAGCATGGGAAAATATGTTACTCTTCTGGATATGCATGCATTTCTACTGGCATTATTTCTGAGTCCAGATTTTAAAGAATTTCAACTGAAAAATTGATATGAAAATGGCAGCTAACATAATCTATCTACTTCAAAAGAGTGTTGCAAGTTTTTAAGGATGACTGTTCACAAAACACTTGGAAATTTTTAGATGAGAGTTGGCTGAAGTGGAGCAAAGTGCTTGGGTAGTAGTCTAACTTACACAGTTAAAGCTAAGCAGTAGAGAAAATACAATAAAAAATAGGTAAAACAAAGTACTTTATAAAATAGCAACCACTCTGGGAAAGATTAAATATAGTATTTACCGAGAAACCTGAAGACTTAGGGATCAAGAGGTCCTATTGGAAAAGAAATTTGAAAAAAAAAATACATTACATGTGTTTTACTAATATTTGCTTCAATACATGAAACTATGCATGATTTCACTTGGTATCATTATTTACTAGTGAAGTGCTAGAGAAAATCCTACTTTTTAAAATCTTCATGACTCTAACATTGAATGATTTGCCATCTCTGGCTCCTGTGTAACAGAGCTGATAGCTGCCTCACTGACACTCCTTCTATGGCAAGAAGTCATTTTTAAGAGGAGAGCCAGCAGCTGCATTCATGTTGGATATGGAACATCAGAGCCAGGAATAACAGAGATCCAATCATTGCTTAAACCCTCAAAACCAGAGTCTGGCTTTGAATCCTTAGTCACTCAGCACCTCTTAGGTGAGATTCTAAATAAATTGCAATTTAGGGCAGGCTACAACTATAGAGGAGGTCACAATGCTTTGTCTTCTGTATATTTTTCCCCCCCAAAATTACATGGTACAACAAGGCTGAGTGTTTCTTTGGTCTTTCATGTTCTTTAACAAAATACGTGAATGTGTATTCACAACTAAGTCAGTATAGTAGTTCAGGAGTTCCACTCTAGTTTGGGACCACAACATTATTAGCCAGACAAAGTCTGAGTGCGGAATAGGGACCTGAAATGGGGAATAACGTGAGCTAGAGAAGGAATGCTATTTGTCAAAACACACACACTTGCTTAAAAAACCGGGGCACAAGACTTAAGAAGGAAAATGCAATCTTTTATTTAGGATATTTTCCTTCAAAATAATTAAAATAGAAAAATGCATCTACGCCTGGGGTAAAAAAACCACTTGAAACTGAACAGTCAAAGCAGAGAGTGTGTTTCTTTTAAGTGTATCATCTTGTCTTGTTTCCTTTCCATTAGACAAAAGGCTGAAAGAAAACTCACAGACTGCTTTGGTTCACAGGATACAGCCAAGTGGATGACGGCATAGTTGCCATTATCTCAATCAGTTTTCAGGCAAATAAACATCAGCAAACTAGTAGAACCAACATATGTCACAGATAACCCTAAGTGTGTTTACTTAATGAAAAATTCTTATTTAATTTCTATTTCTGATTTCTGCAGAAATCTAAAGGATTTTTCATTCCTTAAAATATTGAGTTTCCTTCAACCTACAGAATACGCCCTGCATCTTTGTACTTCTCAACAGATTTCATAAAAATGTAAATGGGATACTCTCAGCAAAGCCTGTGTTTCTATCAAAGATGGAGTCACAGTCATCCTAAACTATCCAGGCAGCAAATACAGAATGGTTTGTGACTGGCACAGGTGAAAAAGGTCATATAATATTTAGGCAAGATTACAGCTTAAATACTGAAAGGCACTGGGAGATTTTCCTCACACTTCACACAGGGATACACTACCAGCTTTCTCATCTACAGACCAGAGATTACCAGTAAATCACGTTCTGCTACATGTGTCCTGGTGATTTGCCCACGGTATACAGAGCATGATCAAGTTTCAGAGGCTATAACGAAGTGGTGAAAAAACTTTCCTCTTTTTCCTCTGGTTTCTTAGCTTTCAGAGAGCTTGTGTTTCTCATGGGACTTATGACCCAAATAGCCATTTCAGTTTTTACTCAATCTTCTATTTTCCCCACTACAATTTGTCAAGGAGCAACCTGTCCACTTCCTCATAATGTTCAGCTCACATCTCAGACTTTCCTTCTATTTTATTCTGCCAGGCCTTGTAATCTTTCTTCATTTCTCTTCCTTTATCCCTTTTAATATTTTTGTTTTACACTTTACATGAAGTGTCTTACAGCTGCTCCAGCCCATCTTTCCCCCTTTCAGTCACATATGCGTCTTCAAAGTAGAGAGGCACACTTCAAGCAAAAAGGTCTTTGTCCTCTTCTCCAGGCTTTGAATCAAGCACACTCAGTACAAATTTTTATGACAGTTCTCTCACAGTGACAGCTCATAAAGAGGCACCAGAGTACGAATAATTTGTACTTCTATGTTGCTAAGTGTTCAGACAAATCACAGATCTGGGTGGACCCACTGATGATAGGTTTGAAGGGTACTGGCACAGAGGCTTAATAATAGGAGTTGTTATGCATCACAAGGAAGATGGAGGTGTCTGAAGAAAAAGAAGATCCATAGGAAAGAAATACATGCTATTTAAAAATGTCAGCACTCAAAACAAATCAAATCATATTCATCATTATTTTTTCAGTATTTGTGCTTAAATGTTCTTGTCTGTGATTTCACATGTAAGTTAGGATTGCCAAGAACATGTTTGACCATTGCACTTAGAAGTTGGTGCTGTGATTCTTTTAGACTTTCCATGAATCATGGCATATGCCAATGCATAACTGCCCATGCTTTTATTGTTTCAGAGAGGAATTATTGATCAGATGAATGTACTTCTCCACCAGAGATGGTGTCTGACTATTTCAAGCACTGTTGAAACACTAGTAATTTTATCTTGCTATTGAATGGCAGCCGCATGCAGGGGAGATAGTCACCTGAGTGCAGTTACAGGGAAATGTGGGCTGCACTATGCCCTGCTCTCACTGGACCCCTGGGTGGTACATGCCTCAGGTGAAACAGTTCAGATACATCCACTGCTGGGCTGCAGATAGGCTCCTTGAAGAGGCCTCAGATTCCAAAGCTTACCTGAGATTTAAAGGGTTGCTTAAAATTTAAAACCTGAATTGTTTTTCAAAGAATCTTTTATTATCAGGTTGTGATCACTCCTACTGGATGAATCTGGCTGAACAGAAATTTGCAATAACTTCTGAGGAGGGTTCTGCTCAGATTTGTATTAAATCCACTTAAAAAACAGAATGAGAGTAGTTTCAAAAATTTTCTGTTGATGAAAAGATTTGGTTATCTTTACTTTCCAGAAATTTATTATAAAGTAATGTAGATAATCTTGTAGCCATTTGCTTTTGTTTGTGACTCTTGTGGTTAGAAGGAAAAAAAGAAGATTCCAAAAGAAGCATTATCAATAAAGATTATTCAGCTTGAGAGAAGCAACCAACTTAGAGACGATGAAAACAACAGGTTTGTGGGGGAAAAAAAGTGTTGAAACAATGTGTTATTTTAACATTTTTTATATCTTAGACTCTCTGTTTTATAGATCTTTCATAAATCACAAAATTTATCCTCCCATCCTTTCATGCTTTTACTTCAAAACATCAATTTCAATGTGCTAAATTTATTGGATGTTTTTAATGTCAGTAAGTCTTTCTCTTTAAATCTAAAAAAAATTATTTCTCCAACTTTTTTAGAGTTATTCTTTGGTACAGTATTGTTGCACAAGTCAAAAATCAGATCAAATCACTGCTTTTTTGTAAAGGTGAGTGTTTAATATTAAAACTAAACCCTCTATATTGCTTCTTTTCTCTGCCTGCACTTTCATCTCAAATGTAACATCAATGAATTCCATAAGATGATTATTCATGTAAAAATATTTTATGTTGATTTGACTTGTTGAGCCTGAGACAATTCATGATAATATTATGACCTTGCCATATTTTTATGTAAAATTATTTGTATATATCTTAATTCTGTTTTATCACATATATTCAACTACATATTTTTGGCTTTGTTCTGTTGTACTTAGTTATTTCTGTCATCTAACACTGCATATAGCAAAGGTAATTTTGAGAGTTTTCTTTCGTGGTGACACTTAAGATCATGTTACTTGGCTATTGCAATTTAGGACAGAAACAAGCAGGAAGAGAGGGTTTGGGTTCTTTTATTTTCTTCTGAGCAGAGAGGTCTTTTACTTTTTTGCTGCCATTCACTGAAATCATGCTATTACCTGTTTCTGGTGATAGTTACTTTTACTCATGTGCCCTTATCCCATGGTTCTGCTCAGCACAGCATCTGAATTGGCTAATCAATTGGCACAGATGGCACTATGCCCATATGTCACACTCATAAGCAGTTGTGGTCAGCACAGACGTACACCTAGATATAAGAGATCAAAAGCATGTAATCTCTCAAGACTCGTTGAATAACCACTTTCTTCTCCTTGATCTTGTTCAAATATATAATTGTGCACCTGTTTCAAAGGTCAGCAATATACAGCTCACTTCTTCTTTCAATTACAATAATAACTACATTTCAAAGAGATCTAGACCTCTATTGTAAGCTATTTTTAAATGGAGGAACCAGAGATTCCTAACCTGGAAACCCACAATTTATGCAAGTAGAAAAACTTTTAAACAGCCCTCTGCAATATAGTATCGACTCTGTTGTAATTTGATATCAACTGAAAATAAATCTTTATAACTTTTTTCTAATATATTTGTCTCCATGACTTTGTCTCCCAACAGAGCATATTACTTCAATTCCAAATTTTTGTTCTGCAACAGATACCAGTATTATAGCTTTTGCTTGCCCAGAAGGAAGAAACAAAATAAAACAATTTGCAAAGACAGTGACCAAATGGAAGGCCTCACCTCTTTTCCTACTACACATGGATAATCAACCTATCTTAGTATGTGGTACAGCTTTTAGAGTTGTCTTGGTTGTGCTGAACTCTTTTCACACAAGGGTTCAGATGCAACAAACACTGACATATTTTGAAAGTGGTATTTAAACAAAATTGTAACTATATTTCGTCCTGAGATCTGGGCTTATTTTCTATAACCAAGGTCTTACAGATCAGTTTATGTGGCAAGCAAAGGAAGAGTAAAAATGCAGCATTTTTTGACCATTTTTGCATCTCTTTTGCTCTCATTTCAGAGAAACAAAAGTTAACACAAACCCAAACCACCTTACTACAGTAAGTATTTAAGAATATCTAATCTTCTCAAAGCATTTTTTAAAAGAGATAGCATTGAAACCAGGAGAAACTCCTTATAGGAAACCATTCCCAAGGGACCCATAGACAACCTGTATCAATAGGCTGCTCTAAGTCTGGGGGACATGTGAGTGTATTTAGTAAGAGATTCATATTATGATGTGTAGATGTGACATGTCTTCAGAGGCATGTTTTCTATCCTCTTCTATGAACATAATAGCATTGTGTTTATTTGTCTGAGACATGACATCTGGGAGAAGCTAAAATATGTCCATACCATGGGGTAGAAAATAAGAACAAGCAAATATATGTAAGGTCTGGATTACACGTTATGAACCCCAGAAGATCTAGAGAGCACACATTTTTCCTCAGAATAAATGGTAACCAACTGAATCTAGTCTTTCATGTTTTCAGATCATTAAAGCTTATAGTCAGGAAACTATTGGAAGGCGAAGAGACAGACTAAGCTGCCACCATGAACAATGCCAACAATGAAATATTTTCATATGTGTATATCTATATTTGAAAAAAAAACAATCAACAAATAAATAGAAAACATGTCTCTGTAGTACACACATACTTCCTTTTCTGACTATACCTTTCCCACAAAAGCTCTTCTGTAATTCAGACTATGTGTTAGAAATTATTTTTCCGCCGTTTGCATGAGAACCTGTGCATTGCATCCGTCTCAGTAAGTCTGTTGTTTGACACATGCAGCAACATAAACACAACACATCAGCAGTAAAATATGAATGCCTGACACTGATAGAAAGGCTGAAATCATGCTCATCCTCTAGTACACCATGGAGTTGTAGAAATTAGCAAAAGCACTCAGGGTCATCACAATTTTCTCTTTTAAGAAGAGAGGATTTCCTGTTCCATTACCCTTTTCACTAGCTCTGTTCTGCATGTGAACTCAGAAATAATCATGTATTATGGCTTTCAAACTAATTTACACTCACTGATCCAAGCTAGAGGTGAAATTGTACTCAAAATAACAAACAGCACACACTTCACAGATCACTATACAGGGATGTTCCAATGCTTTCTAAGCACAACTAAAACAACTTGAATAATAAAACACCGAAATGTCAATTTTTTTTCCAGGAGTTCCTCTCATCACAAAGAAAAATCAGAATAGTGTGTCTATTGGAGCCATCATAAACATATCTCCTAAACATATACAAGGCAAAAAAAAAGTGACATCCCATCTTCATAAGTCACTGCCATAGTCTGCCTCACTCAGATCTATCCTGAGAACTGTATCCAGCCATTAGAGCACTAGTAGACAATAATTTTTTGCTAGCAGTCAAAGCAAGATTTTCCTGTGACTCCTGGTTATTTTGCTAAATGAGATGGTTCCATCCTTACTTTATTCTGGCCAACTCCTCTGCCTCTTCACTTATGTTTATATTTTTCGTTCACAGGCTCTTTGCAGCACAGGCTGTCTTTTTAATTATGTGTGCTAACAATACTTGACTCAATGGAGCAATAAGTAATACTGCACTACAAAATGATAATAAAATACATTTTCCTTATGGAAGAAATTAAATAAATAGTTCTTTCTGCAACTCCATTAGAGCACAAATAAACAGAGAATCTTGTACTAAGCTTTAGATGTAATGCTCAATCCCTTCAACAGAAACAACAAAACCCACAGAGACCACAGAGAAGATGAATTTCAAATTCTAGTAGGCACAAATGGACTTATATGTTTCTCCAAAGATATATCAACTAGTAAAATCACAGGGGAGAAGATTAGAGAGATAATAGCAAGTCATAGTCATGCATGTATCTGATATGCTTTTAAACTGAACAACCAACCTAAAAGAAACAACACATATTCAGAATGTCAAGAACTACTCTTTTTTCCCCTACATTTGTTGACTGCTCTTATAACATCATCCAGCCAACCAGAATTTATAAAAAAGGCTTAGACATGCAGAAGATCAGGACTTGCCCTGGTACCACTAATTGCCATGAGAGATACCATGATTACCCAGAGCTACACTGTGAAAAAAACCCATTATATGACGTGTAGCATCAAAATATTGCACAAAACTTTGGCAGACATTACAGATAGAAGATATCTAATGGCAATTTATTGTTCAGGGGGAAAAAAATTATACAAAGCCTAATATTTTTGTGGCCTACTTCTTTAAGGAAATCTGAGCAACCACAGCATGAGTGCAGAAGTGGAGAGAAAGCTGCACACATCCCTGAGGAGCAGAGAGACTTCAGGAGCAAGAGAGACATTGCAGGAGGCTCTTGAATGTAAAGGAACATTTTGATTATGATTTCTGTGAGTATTAGGACATAGGTTCTCATTCTGATTAATACTTTCATCCCAGAAGCGACATCCTTGCAATTCTATTGCTAAAATAACCTTGGATCATATCCCTACTTTATGCTTTTTTATATTCTACTTACGTCACTCTTCATCAGTTTTGATAGGAAATTTCAGCCTCACTTTCCTAAGATATTGGTGGTAATCACTACAGTATGCAAATATTGGGATACCAGGACAGAATCCACTTGTTAAGGTTTAAGTCCTATGCTATATCCTATCTGATGGACACCTGAAACCAGAGAAAGAAATTTTTAAACATTTCACTGAAATGAGAAGTGTTCAACATTCAAAGGCAATTCTGTTAATTCACAATGATCAGCCTTCCAAGTCATGAAAAGTAACACATAATGTAGACTCTAAGTGATTCTGCAAAATGCACAAATTGCATAATCAGTAATGCCTTTGTTGATACCACTTACTGCAGGTAATTGTGGCAGTGTCCAGTGATTTCAATTGTTTAGGAAATGAAAGGCTCTCAGACTATGGCATGTTTTCCTTTGACAGTGAATGACAAAAAATGCACAAATAACAATATCAATGTTCCAATTTGCCCTTATGTTCTGAGTCATATAGAACCCTTCATGATGAAGCTATTGTTTAATACATTTAGTCTGGATGACTTGCTATGAATTCAAAAGAAGAAAGCTGAATTAACGAAATTCTTTATATAACAATCAACAACAAACAAAATAAAATAAACAATCTCTACTTCTCATGTAGAAACTGCCTGAAGTAGTAACGTTAGACTAAACAAATCACTCCACCTTCCTTGTAAAATAATTGCAACCTTAATAGCTAAGTTTTGCCTATTCATCAATATTTTACAGATATTACACTTGCTTCTCTGTTGCTCTGCAATATTAGCTGCACACAAAAGGCACAAAACAAGTTTTTAAAATCAGTACCTGTTCAGTTAAGACTGATTTAATTCGAAGCATTTACATTTCCTGTGTCTTTCTTTAGACTATTCACCTGAAAGACCTGAACAAGAAGACTAACTAAAAAAAAAACAACCAACCAAAACCAATCCTGCCTCCCTCCTTCCTCCTTCTCCCCCTTCCCCCCTCTTCCCCCCAAGATACCCCCTCTATTTTCAACTCCTGGTATCCTAGAGTTTCTTATCTGCCTTTCTTGTGGGAACAATGTTTTACCAACAGCAACCAGAGTGGTTTTAAGAACCCGTCTCCACAGGACAGAGATGCAAATGGTTACACAAGATGTAAGGCCATGGAAAGTCAGATCCTATTGTGTTTAGGCTTTTCTCCTGGAAGTTACAGAAATGTTAACAGACATAAGCACAGGGTAAGAGGAGAAAGATTTAGATTTTAGTCTGGCGTAAGTCTATTTTGCTCTCTGCCCTAAAAAGAGCTTGTGAAAAAAAAACCAAAACAAAATAGATTTTTTTAATACATTAAAATATAATACATTAAGATAACAATATTAAAATAATAACTTCTGGAAATATTTGTAGAGTAAACTAGAAGCAGATCCAAGCAAGCTTCCTTTGCATCTTTCTCCATTTTAAAGCCTTGCAAAAGCCTTCTTTCTTCTCTGACACATAAAGAAGTTTAAACTTATACTTTCCAGAAGGAGGAATTCAGAGCAATAAAAATGTGTGTAGGACAGTACAGAACACACGTCTATTTGAGTGCATAAGCACACACATAAATTTATTTCTTTCTCCTCTCTGCTAAGTGCTGTGGATAAAGAAGTATAGAAAATTCTTTTATCCGCAGGCTGTCATGCTTCTCTGTACAAATATGGTCTATGTAAACGTACACGTAATAAAAACATGTAATATGAATTTATGTGTACTGAAAGTATGGACAAAAAACAATAGCTTAGATAAATACAATGTAGTGTTCATAAACAGTGATTTTGCTTCCCTATCACATGGACCCAGCAAATGACAGTAGGGAACAGGAAATGCAATATAAGGGCAGCTCTCCAGTTGAAAGACACCATTCCTAGACTACTTGAAGTATCCTCTCACCTAGCCCTTACAAGGTTAATCTTAATGCATTCTGGTTCCTTTAAGCCTCCTGCAATCTATTGGGAAGAATTTTATTTCACTTTTATACAGTAGTGAGACTTGCCCTGGCTAGTAGTGATGCATACACAGTAACCTCAGGTCACTGTGAATGACTCAAGGTTTCTCTTTTTATCTCTTACTTTGAAAGAAATGTAAGCTGCATCATCCAGCAAAGATCACATATCAAAAGAATTTCACAATCCTGCTAAATGTCTGCAGGACAATACCTTACCATCACTGTGAACATCCCACTCTTACTTTTCCTTTCCCCAGCTTTTTATTGCTAAGAATGATGTCATGTGGTCTGGAATATTTCTTCAGTCAGTTGGGATGAACTGTACCAGACATATCCCCACATAACTTTTTGCACAATCCCAGTCCACTCGCTGTCAAAGCATTTCAAGTCCTTGATCCTGTGTAAGCACTATTCAGCAATAAACATTTCTGAGTTATCAACACTGTTTCCAGCACAAATCCCAAACACTGCCTAATACCAGCTAATATGAAATAAAATTAATGATCTATCCCAGTCAAAACCATTACCTGGCAGGAATTGCAGAGAATCATAGTATTTCACTTTAAAATATGTAGTTGTAAAGAAAGGAAAGAAGCAAAGACTTGACATTTGTGCAAAAAGCAACCTCCAGTTATGCATAGGCAAAAGTGACCTATAATGAGACATCTCCCATTGTTGCATACTGAGGATTTAACACAAGAGGATATTATTAAGCCAAGAGGGAAAGGTGTTCTTTTGTATGACTATACAACATTAACACAGAACTCACATTAATAAGCTGTAGAGAAAACAATATCAGATTGTCAGTTGCACTGATATAACCTGTTAATGCAACAGCAATGGTTTTTTTGGGGAAAATAATAAAAATAGTACTGAGATTAAATGTAATGCAGAAGAAAAGTACATCCTCATATGGTCAAATGTAAATTGTCTTAACCTGATATTTCTGTTTCATGAAGATTTATTTCATTAGAGGGAGTTGATTAAAGGAGTTACCTGCTGGAACCAAAATTAACTTCAATAATAATGCCAATATGAGGGAATACTTCTAACAACTGTTACTGATGGAATAGTACAGGAAGATTTCATTGCTATGGGTGGTAACTGGGTGCTTACTTGCCCAGTACACTAACTTTCAGATCACCCTAAATACAGGAGTTAACACAAACTATACCTTGTAATATGCTCATACAAAATTATACACACAGGAATGAATTAGAAAAGTTTCTGTTAGTTGTATCAACTCGCAGAATGCAGACTTGAGAAAAACAAATGAAATTTTTGTTCATATCAAATAAAGTGTCAGGATAATACTGGAAAGTGTTTGCACAATGGTAGAAAGTGTTAATAAGATACATCTGAAATTTAAAATACTGGCCATCAGTGAATCTTATTTCACACTGAAGTCTGAAGGTGATAAGAAGAACCTGCTCAGGAAAGCAGAAACTCTCAGACAAGTAGAAACTAGGTGATTAAGACAGCTTCTGCTGGAATAATCCTTTATGAATCACCTAGCCAACTCTACAACCATCAGATTAGCAGGTGGAAATAATACAACAAGGCATCAGTCATTCCCTCCATCTGTACTTTGGTCACCCCTGGGTGAACAAAGCACCGGTGGGCAATAATCTGAGTGGACCAAATCTTTCAGAATCATGACCCGCAGACTATTTAGCCACAGACATGGAGAAACTATGGGCAAATCATGTAAGAGTGAACAAAAATGACTCAAAATAACATTTCTGTATTGCACCATAACAACACATAAAATAGAGTTTGCCTGTTTTCAGCTTCTAGGCAGAGACAACAAAAGTAGAGCATAAGGATCCTGTTGAAGTTTTTACATTTGTCTTCCTCCTATCTGTCAGTGCTATCAAAAGAACATCTTTCTTACAGGTTGCCTTAGTCATATCTGATACTCCCTGAAGACAAACATCTTCCTTAGGATACACTGGATACTTTTTAAACTGAGTAACAGGGTCTTTGGTTCCTCACAAGTTCTGACATGCATGCAGGAGGGTGGATTTCGCAAACAAACTAGAGAAGGCTGACACAGGAATTGTTAACGGAAAAGACCTAGATCTCAGATATCATCAAAAATCACAGCGCAAGCCTTCCTAATACATTTTATATTTCATGGATTACATGGATTGCTCCACTTTTCTGAAACCTGAGCTGAATAGCAAATACTCAAATGTTTTTCTGCTCTGACAAATACATTTTTCCAGCTCCTTCTGATCTACATTGTTTCCTGAATATACAAATTTAAAGTAATAAAATAAAATTAACATTGGCTTCTTTAATTTATTCTATGAATACATTTGTGCTTCTATTGTATGATAGAGTTTCTGAGAGAAAGAGCACAAGTGTCTGGCAAGTTATCAACAGAACTGTTCACAGGGATCCCATGGTGGAGACGATTCTGTCTCCAGTTACCTTTTGCACCACATTAAAAGAAAAAAGAGTAAAGGCAATGCAGTCACCTATGTATCTTCAAGCAAATTCAAATTGGAGTTGTTTAGGAAAAAAAGATTCATTAAAGAAGGTTTATGTTTAAGCATGAATGGAAAGAACATCTTTGGAAAGAAAAAGGTAGTACATTTTTATTTAGCTAACATTCTAAGCATAAACAGAAAATGTACACAGCTAATTAAAATATTACAAGAACACTAAATGTTGTCTGTATCACCTTCAGTGTGCCTTTTGAGGGGGAATGTCACACACATATTATTCTGTACCTACTGTGTTTCGTTTTATGGGTGATTTTTCTTTCCTTTTGTTGCTTGCAGAAGGGAGTGTAGTGGAGTAATTTTGGGGAAAACAAAAAAAGCCTAAGCAAGTTAGCTACTCACAGAAATCTCAAAATTACCTCTCAAGTAGACCGTGAATTCTCAGAGGATTGACTCTGACATCTTCACTAGCTTTGGTGCAAATCTGTTCAGAAAAAAGCAAGATGTTCAGAAAATTCACAAGCTGCATCAGTCTGCTGGAGCACCTCCTGGAATGAGCACTGCCACAGCTGAAGTCTGAGAGACAGCTCAATCAGTTAGTAGACGTTATTCAGACTACATAGACTTCTAAATAATCACGTATATTTTTGTCAGTTGTGTGCCTTCCATCCTGTTAGTAATATTCTAGTCCCCAATTCTCACATGTGCTGCACACAACACATTCAATACAAATAATTATAACTTGAGGCTCTGTGGTTCTGTGGTGTCAAAGGTACTAAAAGAATTTACGGCTGAAAGGATTTCATGGACACTGAAGTTGGTGTAATCATCTCTTTTCTATGGAAGTTCCACAGGAACTACATTCCTGTTTTAACTTTGAGAAAAGTGTAAGGTCTGAACTTGCAGTTGCTCATGAGAGGTGGGGCTGAGCACAGCCCAGGTATTGGTAGGGGGTGGGAATTACACACTCTCCTCTGTGAGGAGCAGGTGCTCTAAGAAGGCAAGAAAGCAAAACCGAACGAATCCTTGCAATCCATCCCCATTGAAAGGAAGCACACATTTCTGCTCAATGCAATCTTGTCTCTCAGTGCCCTCTTTCTGGGCCCAGCTAATGACTGTTGTGACCCACTGTATTGATCCTGCTGGTTTTGCTGTGGCTGCATACAGATAACCTATCTTTTGTTTTCTTCCTTTAGCTCTTCTCCCATACACTCAGAGTTTCTTGGGCAGAAACAATATGTGCAAGGTCACTTCTTTTCTTCATATTTTCCCTTCATGACCAGGAATAGTGCAATCTATGTGCTACTTTCCCTGAAAAATATTTTCAACAGGAGACTAACACCTTTTAATGGGTCAGTTTGTTCACCTTTGCTAGTGTGTGTCACCAGCTGTCTCATTTATGATTTACAGGCTCAGCCCTCACATGTGGTCTGTAATACATAGATATATAGATATAGATATAAATATACATATAGATGATATAGATATCGATTAGATATATAGATATATATCAGCCCAAGTTCTGATCTGTATGTATATATACACACACACGCTAATATATACATATGTGTGTGTGTGTGTGTCTGTGTATAATCTATATGTTTATATACAGAGAGAGAGAGAGAGAGATTGCGTATGTGTGTATAACACATATGAATATATACACTGGGTGTACATAAATGTAAAGATGTGTACATGTAAGGGGATATATAAATATAAGGTATAAACAGAATAGAATAGAATTAATATAAAAAATCTCAGAGCCACACTGAAGGTGGCATTTTCTCAAGAGAACATTGTTGCAGAGTGAGGTAAGGAAAGGAGCCTTCCTTCTCAGCACAGTAACAGAACAGCCGGAACTGTGACTGACTGCAGTGCATAACACAAACAATGATTTTTTATCTCCCAACTTTCTCTCTATGCGAAGGACAAACACTGGAAGAATCATTATGGCTTGTTGCAGAACACAGGATTTATGAGATACCCATCTTTTGATGGAACCAGTCAGCACCAGTCTGGTCAGTGACACTCAAGAGTGGCATTACACAAGCCAGTATAATTATTTTTTAATTGTCAAATGGAAATTTACGTGAGTGTTTTTCTTTTCTTTTTTTCTCAGTCAGAGTTCTGTCTTACAATGTGTATGCATAAACAAGCACAATAAAACACGCTCAGTATTGCCCCACATAAGGACTCCCAAAAGGAATGTGTGGTTTGAACTGTCCATCTCTGCCATAACATTTGTTTCCTGTTTGGTGACAGGCTAGTCTTCTGAGGACTTTCACTGTATATTCATCTTCCTTATGTGAAAAGTTGCCCAGGAAGGTTATGGAGACTCCTTTCCTGGAAATATTGGAGTCATCTGGACACAACTCTGGATAATGTGCTCTAGGGGATCCTGCTGGAGCAGAGATGCTGGACCATCACAACCTTACCCATTCTGTGATTCTGTAAAATGGTTTCAATTTTCACAGCCAGAAAAGAAAAGTTGGGATACAGAAATCTTGTTTTCAAATCAGATATATAAGAAAGTTATAACTCAGGACCCAAGTTTCAAAAAGTGGTGTGTTTTTTGCTTGGTTTGGCTTTTTGTTTGTTTGTTTTCTGTAAGACAGTGTGTAACTCACATTCCGAAAAAACAACTTTTGTGTAATGATAAAGAGGGCTGAATTTCCAGCATCCTGAATCTTTTCAAGAAGAGGTAGTAATATAAAGATTTTTCACTAAGAGTTGTTATGGAAAAGATGGGTAGTTTTGGCTGTAATCTTGGTTCAGAACTTTGTTTAAACATTATAAAACTGAAAGCTATATTGGGAAGCAAGTTGGAAAAGTATCATCCATAAACTCTCTCTGAAAAAAACTAGCCTTTCATTCTCAAGAAATCTACCTAAATTCCATGTTTTTACATCAAGTAACTTGATATTTTTATTGACTAGAAAGTTGTTATGGTGGGGAAAACGTACTGTTTTATTGATTTCCAACATAATTTCTTCATAACTAAAATCACTGCATGGCTGTACTTCATTCAGTACAGTAAGATTTTAAAATTACTTTTTGGCAGAATTGAATATTAAACTACTTGACTAATTATTCTTATTGCATTAGTTGAGGCCAGCACTATTTGTTGTACAGGTTTCATCTTTACATCTAAATAATATTAAAAACCCTCTGCAAATTAAATCCAAACTTGTGTCTAGCTATCTACCTGTGTTTGAATCTCCATCACAGCACTAGTATCTGAGTAGTTCACGTCTTTTTTCCATATGAGAAAGTAAATATTCCTGCCACTCACAGATGCCAGGCACCACTGAGGAACTAGCCAACACACAACTTGCTCATTAATCACAGTCAAGGAACTTGCTTTAGAAAAGAAACACCTGTATGAAATGTAGCAGGTTTTGATGCAGAGGAAGTCAAATTATATCTGATGTGACCTTGTATTTTGTGATTGTGCTGGTTTAAAGGTGAACCAGCAGGGGAAATGCACTCACCACGAGAGAGATTATAAGTCAGACCTAAAATTTAATAATAATATTACAATAACGACACTGACACACAAGGGAAATTGCTTTCAACTCACAAAACCCCAGCAGTATAACCCAGTGTCCTGGGGCACAAACCCAAGGGGGTTTGTTTGCCCTTGTGCTGAGACCCCTGTGGTTCCCCCAAGTCCAGAGCAAAAAGGAAAGAAAAACCTGTTGGTGCAGGTGAGGGCTGTGGTCTGGGCGAGAGCGGGGATCTCCTCCTGTCAAGGTCCTGCTGCTGCTCTGGATCCGACGAGAAGTTCCAGAGGTCTTCTTACCCACCACTTATGTACCCTCAGGGAGCATTCAGTCCCTCCCCCTGGGCGGGGACTCACACAATGGGTGATTAACTCTGGGAGCCAGGGGGTGTTGAGCTGTTGATGGCCCATAGCAGCTCCACCCCCCTCAGGCTGGGTGTGAAGGTGATAGTGGCTCCCTGGGCAGCTGCTGCTAATGGCCCATTGACCTTGGGGAATGAATAGAGGGGGTAGAATACACAGCTTTGATCACCCCCACACAGGGTTAGCTGGTCCCTCCTGCTGAACTAGGACAGTGATCCTATTCGTTTTTAAGGATGATCTGCTGCACATCTCCTGTGCAGCAAAAAGTGATTTTCTTTCTCAAAACTTGTAAGAACAAATTTTTTCGAATTCTATAACACTTTAAAATCAGATTTTACTCAGAAACTCGTATTTTTTATCTCATTTATCTTTAAAGTTTAGCTTTATCTAATATGAAACTACAGGTGCTACTTTGTGTTAGCATTTTATACACTCGTTGAGGGGACACGTTTATGGTTTTCATTTTCCTTTGTGTGTTGCCATACCTGATCTTTCTTAAGTTTCTATTAAAATTCCTGAATTTATACATTTCCTTAAAAGAAAATACTGTTAAACCTTTGCTGTTAAATTAATGATGCATTGCTTTACACCAATTAGAGATAGTTTAAATATAAGGGACAGTTGTTAAAAAGAGGCAGTGTAGAAAGGAAGGGAAATTACAAAATGCTGAGAGGTGGAGTACAGTGGAACAAATAATATTTGATGTAATCTATAATGTAAATAAACTATAAAAAGAGAAAAAATCTTTAAATGGTGACCTTTTTATCCTCAAATTGCAGACGAGACATTTCAGGTTCTGTGTAGCTGGCCTCTAAAATTCCCTGTTGTTTTTCCAAAAAGTAAGGACAATTTAGAGAGTTCAAGTGCAGTTTACATTTTAATATTAAGTGTAGTCTTTGTATGTGACTGATGTTTATTGATATGACATTCTCTAGCCTGGTGTTGACTAGAATACAACAACACTGAAAGTCATAAGTGCTATGAAATATTCATCTGACACTTCAAGGGTTGTTATATTTTTTCCTACATGAAAGTGCCTTACTTGTTGTGGCTGATCTCCACAGCTAGTAAAAAGGTTTTTGTCAAGACTAACTTCTTCTTCTCTAATGTTATTCATTGAAATGAACAAAATTATTTGCAGTGTGCTAATTGATAACTCATATTTATTAGCATCACAATTTTTGCAGACAGATATATTCTTGCATGATTAAGACTCAGTAGATTAGACAGCAGATGTCTGATAGAATCATATCTTATTATTAATTAATATTAGACAGGAAAAGAGTAATTAAATAGACCCAACCCTCCTTTTTTAATGCATATCTAATTGTAAAATGTATATGTCAAATCCTTGTGAACCACTAGCTAAGCTGACAAACAAAGCTGATAACTCTTTACTTTTCAAGGCTAAAAAAGCAGACAACAGGGATTTTTTTGGTTTTTATCTCTTTCTTCACAACATCAGCTTTTACAATAGAGAGGTTGATTTCACTTGGCAATAGGCATGCAAAAACTTTTTGACCATCTGAAAAAAGTGTCACTTGAAAAATATTTGCAAAAGAAAAGATGAAAAAGGAAAAGCTAATTTCACCAATAACATTGAAGAAAAATCCATGCAAAATCTGTCTGAATGCTGACAAAAAATTTATTCATAATCATATCCAAACTTGAGCATCTCTAGTACATGTAACAGACTGCATTTTGTTCAGGAATTACCAAATAAATATTCTTTGCAAAGTTAATAATCTGCCTGTCTTGAAAGTCACAGAATGTGCTTATTTGGAAAGGACATACAAAGATCAACAAAGTCCAACTGCTAGCCTTGCACAGGATAGCCCCAAGAATCACAGCATGTGTTTGTGAGTGTTGTCCAGACATATCTTGAACTCTGACAGACTTGTGCCAATCATATGTCCTGTGTTGAGCTGGCAAAACGCCAACTGTCCAGGACAGAGTGAAAAGGGTTCCTCCTCCCCCCAAGCAGCTAAGGGAAAACGAAGAGGGAGAGGGAAAAAAACCCTCAAAGCAGGTTTATGCTGAAACTAACTACATGTATTTATACAGAAAAGAGAGAATTAAGAGTAAACTACAATATAACACACACTTACACAAGTTATGTATAACAAGAAATAACTTCCCACTTCCCAGTAAACACAAATTCTACCATTTTAACTACAAATCATTCTAGAGAAGTCAATTCTTCAGAGACAGACTTAAGCAGAGAGAAAAGCTAAGAACAAACATTTTACTTCCCTCAGATAACATGATGGTAAGTCGGTGCTCTGGGCTTGGGCCTCCCCATCCCTCCTGGGACAGCAGAGTGTCTTGCTGGGACCACAGCTGGGAAGCAACTGAACAAGCCACACCCACACACCAGCTCTTACCCCTTTTGAGATGATGCAATATGGTATGGAATACAATATTATTGGCCAGAAGAAGTCAGCTGTTAGCTAGCTCAGCCCAGCTCAAGTCAGCTGGCAATTCCCAGGCCTAGCTGAACTTTTAAAACCTAAATTTAGGCCCATCTGGCCAAACCCACAACATCATACTTGTTATAAATTCAGCCACTATTATTCTAAATAAAATACTCTGGGTTTCATATTATTATTTCAAATACAAGCACCTCCACATACAAAAGAAGCATTACTGTCATCAGTAAAAGCATTTCTCTGTCTTTAAGATTTGCTTCCTCTTCTGTTTAAGGTTTTCAGGACACCCAGTGAGAATCTAATGGTGTGAGCACTTGCAATATGCTGACAATGTAATAAATGAAAGTGATGTTTAGGAAAATATTTAGGGCTTCCTATGTTTCTAAAGACTTCATTTATATGAGTCTTGCCTGTGCAGAGAGAATCTAGCTGTAAGAAGCAAATCAAGAGCAGTTTCAAAGACTTAGTAGCATGCAAGTGAATCCTTAATTCTGTAAAAGGGCAAGTCTATGTGTCTGAACGTTTCCATCAAATGATATGTATGGAAAAGAATTTTTTTAATGTCATTTTGCAAGGATTATCTTGCATATGCTTGTATTTTCTCTCCACTTTCTTCAAGCTTTCTTATTCAAGTTTGGATTTTGCATGGGGCAGTCATGGCAATCCTTTCTGTTTGTTTACACTGCAATTCTTGATAGTCTAATTATTGTTGCATGACTTTTGGAGTTCTCTTCTCCCGTATGTCCATATAGTTTAATTTTTAGCATCAATAAAAGTCAACTGAGTATAAATAACAATGGCCACTAAGTTGTTTTTTATTTTTTATTTTTAAATTTTGAAACATAGCTACTTGTGAACTAAGAGGCAGCATTTTGTTACTAACTCTACTTAAAGAACAGAAAATTAAGATTGTATTTTTGTTCAGAATCTGTCTGAGTACATATTAGTGACTACTCAGCAAAAAGATATCAGGAATAATTTGTATTTTACACCATTGTTTGACAGTCTTTCATATCCTCATTTTTTCTTCTGAGTTGCAATTCTCTAAACCACTGATCCTTTCTATATTAGGAATACGTGGTGGAGAGGTCCTGAGCCTAATTCGCAGTTTTCCTACATAGCTTAAATTCACAGTTACCCAGAACCACATGAAGTGGGTGAAGTTTCCCTTTTGCAATTCAGCTTTTCAAAATACTTGTATGACTGGCATGAGCAAACTGCTTTTGCAAAACATTTCTAAGTATGATAAAGTATGATTAGTATGACAAAAAGCATGACAAACTAAGAACAATGTTAGCACTACTAAATGCAATGTCCATTACTTGGAACTAACTTTTCTTTAGGACTCCCTAGAAATCCCTCCTTACCTTGTTCAGTCACAAGTTATCTTTATTCTATATGACTCTGCATGTGGATAGCCCTCCTTCATTTTAAGTTATTGTGCTTCAGTCCCTATTATTGTACAGCCTTCCCTTTTTCTGTCAATCTCAGCAAAAGACAGCTAGACTGCAGCACTAAGGCAGTACTCTTTTGACTATCCAATTTTCTTATGGATCAGATTCTGACACTCAGACTCTCACAAAGCAGTTTCATCAATCAAAGTAGTTTTCCCAATTCATGCAAAATTCCGCCCCACACGTTTTATAAACATAGTCTTTTTAGAATGCTTTTGCAGTTTGTTACAAATCATCTTTGTTTTTCTGTATCCTTTTCTGTTGCCAAGTTTTGCCCAGTTAGATCTATTCAGCCTGTGACTTTCATCCTCTCAAACCATGTCTTTGACCACACCTCTCTCATTTAATACCTCTCTATTGCCTTTAATGTCAACCATAAACTGCTTATCTTTTAAGATACTTCCTACTTCCAGCATATTCCCCTTCTATCATCTTCCCTGTTGAGGTATTTGATCCAACCTGTTTATTCCACTTGCTTGTAATGAACAATAACAAATCACCAGCACCAGAGACAATTCACCCAAGAGCTTTAAAGGAAGTCAAGGGTGATGAAATAGCCAAGCTACTAACTGCAATATGTATTCATTCACTTAAAACTCTGTCAGTGTCAGTGAAATAGGTGGTGGTCATCATGATAAAAAAGTTTTTAGAGAAGTCATAACCAAGATCGTGAGAATTACACACTAGAAATCCTTATATGTATAACAGAGAGACCAAAAGCAATTATAACTAAGAATAGTTATAAGCTACTTGACTAAATACAACATATAGAAGAAGAATCAACACAGCTTCTGTGCAGGGAAATTATGTGTCACAACCTGTGGCAATTTCTTAAAAGAGGCACTGACACAGGGACAAGATAGATCAGCTGGTACTCAAAAGACATTTCAAAATATCTCTCATTGATATATGACAGACAAAGAAGGATACTCTTGAAATAAAAGGAAATTTTCTCCCATATATAACAAAATAAGAGATATAAAAGAAAAAGTAGAAAGCAGCTTACTATTGGTACAGGAGTCTATTCAGCATATTTGCAAGTGATCTGGAAAAGGCAGCAATGACACTATGCCTTCTAGTCTGGAAGGATAAGGACTGTTTACTAAGAGCTGGACATAAACCTGAGAAGTGGAGTAAAATTGCAAATGAAATTCAATGCACATAAATGTAAAGTAATGTGTAGAGGAAAAGAAGTCCAAAGCTTGGGAAAGAGGATGGGAATGCAATTATTAGTGCTGTGAACTAAAGTCTCAAATTTATAAAATCTGTTCTTTGAAAATATTGGCTCAATACTTAGTAGCCATTTAAAGGACAAATTTAATGATAGTACCCAGTAAGTAAGAAAATGCAAGAACATGAGAGATGTATGGTAGAATTTGAAAAGTGGTACAGAAAAACAACAAAGACAATCACTATTTACACAAAGTCGTTTCTGTACAAGGACCTTCAGCTGTAGAAGACAATTGTAAAATCTGGACAGGCCTGATAGGGAGTTTCTCCCCCAGTACCAGAATGAGGCACAGGAAATGATACCAGCATGTTCAAAGATAGCTCAAGAAGATATGTCTTCCAGTAGTTGAGATGGAAAAGTAGTGCAAGTGTTCAAAAGTTGCACATGTTTAGATGGTAATTAAGCAAGTTCCAAAACCAAAAGTAACTCAAGGAATAAAAGTCTTTCAAGGCACGCCAGACAGGATCTCTCTTGGAAAACTCCTTTCCAGAATCTGTGAGAATACTGATAGGAAGACAAAACTCTGCATTTGCTCCCTCTTATAGGCACCCTTATTAACAGAAAAAAACAGGATAGCAGACTCAGTATGGTCATTTGTGCATTACTAAGTGTTCAGAAAAATCCTTTTTCCATCATCCTATTCCTTGCCCTCGGGAGGATGTGCCCATGAACACTGACAAGGTCATCTCAGGATCTTTCGGTGAATCTGTGCTGCTTCAGAAGTCCTACAAAAGCACATGACAGACAAGTTAGCATTTTATGTGTTGACCTTTTCCAATTATGATGACCCTTTTCTTTGTATTCTGCTAACTTCTATGTCTAGTCTTCTGCTTAAACTGTGAGCCCTTTTAAGTAACAGCACTATTTACTCTGTGCCTGTGCAGCACCAAACAACAATAGACACTGGTTTCTGACGAGGGATTCTAGAGGTATGAAAATTGTGGCAATTAGTGTGACAAGGAATATCAGAAATGGATTATTAAACGTGCAAAGTAGTTTTGTTTGCAATTTGCAGCTGTGTGGATTTGCAGTTTCAAGACATGTAAGATTCACTGAACTGAGGGTAAGAAGAAGCTGAGCAGCTTTCTACATGATAAATATGCATTAGCAAAATAGAACTATCCTAAGGAATGTCTGTTACAGAAAAGGTACTGAATCTTTCTTCAGTTAAAGAGTTTTATGCTTTTATATGCCTTGCTCCATTAAGTCTAAAATCCTCTAAAAATAGAAGGTGAGAATGTAGCTTCAAGTAAACTCCAAGCCATTTGCACAGACTTTTACTGAAACAAGAGAGACCACTATCAGTGTTTTCACTACAAAGGTGTCGTGTGAACTGCTGAGCCATCATGATTTGGATACTGTTCATACACATATTTTATTGTGTTTATGTGGCACCTTGAAAGGTGCCTAATGGAATAAAATATGCCAAAAAATTCTGGATCACTTTCAACAGGGTGAAAGGTTGCTTTAACAACGATCAAATATTTACTCAGCTTCCAATTACTCATTTCAGAACATGCTATATGCAGTAGAATAGCAGCCAAACATGCTGCTCTAGATATTACTTCTTTCAGATTCTATTAAAACTGTAATAGCCTACTTCCATTATACATTTTCCTGCATATTTCAATCAACATGTCACTTATCTGTGGCTTCTGAAGTGCACTTAATATTTTAATTAAAATCAATAGAGCCAAGAAATGACAAGGGTGCAGGTGGATGCAAGCAATTAAACTTCTTCTATATATTGTTAACTAGCAGTTGGAGAAAGAAGCTTCATTCAACACCTGTCCCTTTCCCTTTAAATGACAGTTAACAGAAACCCACTTAGCCAGCATTTGTCTGCTTACTTTGCTGACAGATGATGTAAAGAAGTAAGAAGTTATAGGGCCAGTAATTCAGAATTAATTTTCCCTTCAAAAGAGGGATGTGGACAACTGAGTGCAATAATAGTACCTGCTCAGAATTCAGAGGGTAAACAAGATAATTCGACATGATAGAACAGAAATAAAAGCTCTTTAAAGGTTTTCTCCTCACATGGCTCTCAAAGATACACTCAACAACATTTTATTTTCCTCAAATCAAAGTCAGACAAGTTAGCTTGATGTACTTTCGTGTGTATAACGTTCTTATAACTGAATTTAGTACAATAAATACTATCCCTTCTCATGTTTTTCTCCCCTAAAGAGTAGACCTTACACATTGTTTACTTGAAATATATAATGTGAATTAGTTCTAGATTTGTTCTGTATGTGATGGCCTATGTGGTCTCCAGCTACAGTGTTCCATATAATACACACTCATTCATCATTTATATGGGGTTTATTTCAGACTTACATTAATGAGATTGAGATCTGAATCTGGCCAGGTTTGTGCATGAGGGTCAGATGACATGGAGTTGCTATGGTAATGACCTAATCTTTTCAAATAAAAGGGTAAGTACTTCACACAAAACCTGTATCTCCTCACAACAAGTTAAATCTGTTCCTGTCATGTTCCTCCCTGAACTGTTGAACTTAGAAGCAGAATCACTTATTCTGCAAAATTTATTAAGTGATCTTCATAGTATCATAGAACAACCTGGCTTGGAAGGGATCTGAAAGCTCATCTCATTTCAGCCCCCCTGCAGTGGGCAGGGACACTTTACACTAGACCAGGTTGCTCAGAACTCCATCCAACCTGGCTCTGAAGACTCCTAGGTATAAAACATCCACAGTTTCTCTGGGCAACATGTTCCAGTGTCTCACCACTCTCACACCAAAGAATTTCTTCCAAATGTCTAACCTAAACCTACTGTTTTTCAGTTTGAAGACATTTCTCACATTTCCTGTCACTACATGCACTTGTCTCTCTCCATCTTTCCGTTAGGTTCCTTTCAACCTGCTGGAAAGCTACAATTAGATCATCCTGAAGCCTTCTCTTCTCCTAACTGAACAATCCAAATTCTCTCAGCCCTTTCTCTTATGAAAGATTTCATCTAATTTTCTTGGTGGCCTCCTCTGGACTTGCCCCAGCAGCTAAATGTCTTCCTGTGCTGGGGATCCCAGAGCTGGATGCAACAGTTGAGGTGAGGTCTCACCAGAATGGAGTAGAGGGTCAAAATCACCTCCCTCAAAATGCTGGTCATGCCTCTTTAGATGCAGCCCAGGCGACAATTTGCTTTCTGGGCTGCAGTGCACATTACTGGCTCATGTCCAGCCTCTAATCCACCAGCACCCCCAAGTTCTTCTTGACAGGGCTGCTCTCAATCTGTTCATCCCCCAGCCTGTATTGATACCCCAATCCAGGAGCAGTACTTTGCAGTTGGTCTTGTTAATCCTCATAAGATTCCCATGAACCCATTTTTCAAGCTTGTCCAGTTCCCTGTGGATGACATCCAATCCTTCCAGTGTGTCAACTACACCACTCAGCTTGACATCATCTGCAAACTTGCTAAGAGTGCATTCAATCCCTTCATCTATGTCATTAATAAAGATATTAAATAACACTGGTCCCAGTATGGGCATGTGAGGGACACCACTTGTCACTGATGTCCATCAGGACTCTGAGATGTTGACTACTATCCTCTGGATGTGACCATTCAACCAATTTCTTATCCATCTAACAGTCCATCCATTGAATTCATCTCTCAATTTAGAGAGAAGGATGTTGTGGGGCCCCGTGTCAAAAGGACTACAGACATCCAGATAAGTGATATATGTAGTCCTTCCCTTGTCCACTGCTATAGTTGTTCAACTGCAGAAGGTCTCTAAGTTGGTCAGGCACTACTTGCCCTTGCTGAAGCCATGCTGACTATCTCAAATCACCAACCTGTCCTCCATGTGTTTTAGCACAGTGTCTAGGAAGATCTGCTCCATGATTTTTCCAGGCACAGAGGGGAGGCTGAAAGATTGGTAGTTCCTGGGGTCCTCCTTTCTACCCTTTTTAAAGGTTGGTACAGTGTTTCCATTTTTCCACTCAACCAGGACTTCCGCTGACTGCCATGACTTTTCATAGAGCATGTCATGGAGCATGTCTTGGCAACTACCTCAGCTGATTCCCTCAGGATTCTGGGATGCATCTCATCAGGTCCCATAGACTTACATACATTCATGTTTCTCAGACGGTTATGAACTTGGTCTTTACTTAGAGTGGAAGGGACTTTGCTCACCTGGTGCCCATCCTGCTGTCCCTCTACTCAAGAGCTTTGGGAAGAAAAGTTTCCATTGAAGACTGAGGCAAAAATTTGTTGGATACCTCAGCCTTCTTCTCATCCATTCTTATGGGTTTGTGGTCTTCTGCAATGTTTATTGGGGGACTGCACTTTCTTTGACCTTTATTTTCCGGTAAACATACCTGTAGAAGCCCTTCTTGTGATTTTTTGCATTTCTTGCCATGTTCAGATCCAGCTTTGATTTGGCCGTCCTCACACCATCCCTATACAAGCAAACTTCATGTCTATACCTTTCCAAGGTGACCTGTCCCAGTTTCCACTGTCTATGCATCTACTTCTTTTCCTTTAGTTTGACCAGCAGTTCCCTACTCAGCCATGCCAGTCTCTTGTCTTCCTTTCCATATTTCTTCCTGGGGATTACTAGCTCTTGCACTCTGTAAAAGATTTCCCTAAAGATCTGCCAAGTTGATTCCACTCCCTTGTCCCTGAAACCAGTCTCTCAGGGGATCCTATTGACTATCTCCCTGAAGAGCTGGAATTTTGTTTTTCTAAAGTTCAAGGTCTTAACTTCACACTTCTCTTGACCTATATCCCTCACAACTGCGAACTCCACAATGCATGATCACTGCACACCATGCTCCTTCCCATCTTGATAACCTGGATATGTTTGCTTATGTTGGTGACCATCAGATCCAGTATTGCTGCCTCTCTGGTAGGTCTGTCTGTTATCTGACTCAGGAAGTTATCCTCCATACATTTCAGTAGTCTCCTGGATTTACTACAGCCCTCTGTGCTACTTTCCTAGAAGAAGCTGGGATGGCTGAAGTTCCTCAGAAAGACAAGAGCCTGTGAACACTGTATTTCATGTAGCTGGTGCAAAGAGGCTTCATCAATAGGCTGCCCTTGATCAGGGGCCTGTTGTAGACACGAACGACAAGGTTTGCTTCGTTGCCTTGGTCTCTGGTACTTACCCACAGGCTTTCCACTTGTCCATTGCTATTACTCAGAGACAACTCTTTACACTTAATCCACCTCTTCATGTAAAGGGAAACCCCTCCCCCTATCCTTCCTCACTTCTACCTTCTGAACAGGCTGTAGGCATCAGTAGACACACTCCAGTCTTGGCATTCGTCCCACCAAGTTTCATTAATGGCAACAAGGTCATTACTTTCTAGCAGCACAATGGCTTCCAACTTGTGCTTATTGCCCATGCTGCATATATTGGTGTCAAAGCACCTCAGCTGGGCTGTAGGTCAGCAGAGAGCCACCACCAGTACCCTGTCTCTCTAACCTTTGCATATCGTCCCACAGCTTGCCAAGGACAAGGGTAATATTGTCTTCCTCCCCCATCACATCTAGTTGAAAGCTCTTACTATTGTATCTGGTAATGTTCATCTTCTGGCTATGTACAGTTTTGCTGTTCTATGATTCTGAAGAAAAGTCTATGTGTATAGATTGCCAGCATGGCCTCAAAGTGAATTTGGAACTCCTCAGTATCAGAACTTAATAATTTAATTTTTTAAGGTACTACTAAAACATAAGTTCAATAATTGTTAGTTCAGTATTATAGCCATGAGGCTGTCTTCCTAAAAGTGCTTAAGTGGAGAGAATTGCTGAGAACAGAGCTGGAATCTAACATTAGACCTCAATTATACCTTTAGAGACAGAGAGAATGAAAAGCAAAAAGTAATAGAATTGAACATCTGATACAGCAATAATCAAAACAAAAATATATTTTCCACTTGTGTATAACCATTTTCCATACTCCTTTTTTTTTTATAAATTCTAGACAAATCTGCATTTTCTTGACATACAAATCACCTGGTTTAAAGTACCTGGGATTTTCAAGGTTGACCTGTGGGATGGCTTCACCACAAAAATGCTCTTGCAATGAAATCTAGTATGTGGTTTGTAACAGAAGAACAGTATACTGCCTCCATTTTTTGCTGTGAGTGGTATTTCTGTTGTTGGTTTACCTGGCTAATCTATTCACTTCCTGCACTAGTCCTGCAACACAGGATTTTTTAGGGAACTTACCCCTGTCCACATAGTCACCAATACACAGGAATCCATCTGTTCTGAGAACACACGTAGAATGGTGCTTTCAATTGCAGATGGAAAAAGGATAAGCTGGGACATATAACAGACATTTGGTTCTTGTTCTTCTGAGGCTTATTATGAAAACTAGTACTTAATACATTTTTCTACTCTTTTGTTATTTTCAAAAGTGCCTATAGGTTAAGTTACAAAATTTAATCAATTTTACATTTAATTCTCCTTGTTTTCAGGATTCTGTTCTCAGGGTTCAGGAGACCATTATTTTTGTCTTCATAAAAGTTTTTGCTAATGAAAGATATTTTTAAAATTGGGATTTTTTTGTAGTGAATTGTTCATTCTGTATTTTTGTTCTTTAAATTCAGGGTTAAAAAACCCTTTTTTCCAATCTGAATGGTGAAATGGTCTATTCTGAATAAAATACTGTCTAACATGGTTAATTAATATGATTAGAGATAGTTCTCAGGAGTCTGACAAATCATATTAAGCAAAATTGACTTTATGGTTTGCTACTGACTCTGGTTGCTAAATATAACAAC
The DNA here is from genome assembly GCF_047495875.1 of Pithys albifrons albifrons. NCBI lineage: Eukaryota > Metazoa > Chordata > Aves > Passeriformes > Thamnophilidae > Pithys > Pithys albifrons. The sequence continues at coordinate 73,276,792 of NC_092497.1, read as the reverse complement.
TGTGGAAATCAAATAACCATCTTATTTCAAAGACATATATGATATAGATATAGATTATAGATTATAGATATAGATATATAGATGTATAGATGTATAGATAGATAGATAGATAGATAGATAGATAGATAGATAGATAGATAGATAGATAGATAGATAGATAGATGTTTCCTGAAAACAGGATATTGTTTCATTATGAGCATGGATAGTTTAGCTAGTTGCTCTTCTACTCAGCTTCTAATTTACTCACAAAATATGCATTTGTTTGTGCAGAAAATAACACCTGGCAAGGGGAAATGACCACAGATGACTTGAGAGGTTCAGACTGAGAATCAGAAAAAACCTTTCTCCTGCATGGTAGCAGAGCATAATAACAGTTCACCTGCAGAGGCCAGGGAATATCAGAGGTTCTCCACATTCAGCTGGACAACACCAAAATGTCCTAGTCTAGTGTTGGTGACAGTCTGGAAGCATTTGGGGCTGAAGACACTGTAGATATTTTCCGACCAGTATTTCTATGATTCTGGGGGAAAATGATACAATGAAGAAAAGTACACAATTATTTTAGCATTACACTTTATTGGTATTTTTCCTTTACTCTTCAAAATACTAATCTGGATGTATAGCTAAAATAAATAGTAAAAAACCCAAACCAAACCAAACACCAAAAAAAAAAAAAAATCCAAAAATAAAAACCCCAAACCCAAACAACAAAAACCACCAGGTAAAAGAAATTGCTGCTGTTACCTAGAATCCCCATTAATGAGTAAAGGATGAAAAACATTTGCCAGCCCATTGAACTGAGGGCTGTGAGCAAGGTAGAAAGTAGCTAAAGCTACAAGGAGACACATTTTTAAAAGGTACAATAAAACATATATAGACTACAGTTTCTGACTTATAGGTAAAACTATTGCTCTTTTTGGTTAAAATAGTGATCTCCAGTGAGCAATGATAATATTTAATGGTCACTTTCTCAACCCAGAAGGCAATTACTTCTTTCCCACTGTAAACCTCAATAAGAGTAATACGTGCATATATATTCCTATTTTTAAATCAGAATTAATTTGCAACAGTAAAACTAATCAGACAGTTATGGAAAACATAGATATAAACAAATAATGGATATAAATAACACAGATCTATAATATTACCAGTGATAGCTTTCCTGAAAGAAGAAAATCCCAGTATAACAGCTCTTTTCTTCGTGCCCAAAAGACAAGAAAAATGCAAAAAACCACTTCAGTTGTGTGTCTAGACATCTTTCCCTTCCCCTTGTAAAAAAATTGTCACATAGCAGCAATATTACAACATTATTTCATCATCCTTAACATCTGGAAAATTGACAGGAGGTCTTCTGGAAAGTCTTCTCTAATGTTTTAAAGTGCTTCAGGAGCTCTATTTCCCATCTTTATTTTGCAGCACTCACATTTCTTCCCATCAGCTGGTTTTCTCATTTACCAAAAAAAAGCTGGACTGATCCTATGGGTACCATTTCAGACATTTGTGGGGCATCTAGCTCTATAGGCCCTGTCTATTGGTTTTCCTTACCAGGATCAAACTCTCTCTCTGCTTTAAGCTCTGAGGAGTTTTAACACGTCACATGTGTAAAATAAACATTTTATTCTATTTCTTCATATCTCACTATTACACATTCATTTTTGGAGTGGAGAATGATGCTCAGAGAAAGTGAGATTCATATCAGTTTGTCCACAAAATTTCCATGTATCAGGAAGAGATGGGGCAAAAAAGCAAAAGCAGACACATAATACAGAATTCTTCCTCTATGTGAAATGACATTCTGTTCATAACCAAAAAAAGTAAGGTAGGTCTGAACATTAATTAGAACATTTTATGAATACCCAGGCTGTCCGGGTGCATATAGAAGAAGCTAGACCTCCAAAGCTACTCACCCATTCTCTAAAAGAGCTGGCAAAATAGCAAAGATAATAGATGTTTCAATCAAATCCCACTTGCACTTCATCCATGATACAACTGCAACTGTATTTATTGGAGAGAGTTATTTTTTAAACCTGTGCAGGGACATTAAGGTCAAGCTTCTATAGGTATATTGGTGACAGAAGGAAGACTAGGGAAAATGTAGGCTCTCTTTGGAAGAAAACAGAAGACCTAATGAACTGGGATATGGAGAGAGCTGAGGTACCCACAATTTTTGTGCCTTAGTCTTCACCAGCCAGTGTTCCAGCCACACTGAGCGAGTTGCAGAATGCGAAGACAGTGACTGGGAGAATGAAGCATGTGGTTGAGAGCATTGTGAACCTCAAGGTCTACAAGTGCAAACTGACATTGTTTACCTGGACTTAAAAAAAGCTTTAGACACTGCCCTGCATGACAACCATGTCCATAAACTGGGGAGAAACAGATTTGAGGGGTGAACCACTCAGTGGATAAGGGGATGGCTGGCTGGTTGGTTGTACTCCAATAGTTGTTGTGAATGGCTCAATGTTCAAGTGGAGACGAGTGACAAGTGGTGTCCTTGGGGGCTGGTCAGTACTGGGATCTGTACTGTTTAATATCTTTGTCTGCAACATGGACAGCAGGATTAAGCAAGTGCGCCCTCAGCAAGTTTGCCAGCAATAATGTTGCACCACAAGCTGTGTGGTGCAATTGACATGCTGTAGGGAAAGGATGCCATCCAGAGAGACTTTGACAGGCTTGAAAAGTAGGCATGTGTGATCCTCATGAAGTTCAACAAGTCCAAGTGTAAGGTCCTTCACCTGAATCAGGAAATCGTAAGTACAAATACAGGCTGGGCAGACAATGGATTGCAAGCCTGAGTCCTGAGGAGAAGGACTTCGGGATACTGGTGGACAATAAGCTTGATGTGCTCACAGTCCAGGAAACCAATTGTATCTTGGTCTCTATCCAATGTAGCATGGCCAGCAGGTCAAGGGAGGTGACTCTGGCTCTCTGCTCTTGTGAGACCACACTTGTGGTAATGTTTCCAATTCTGGGGTCCCCAGCAAAAGGACAGTTGAGGTTTCTCAAGACAAGAGGAGGCTTCTTGGAGACCTTAGAGAAGCCTTTCAGTACCTAAAAGAGGCTTACAAGAGAGCTGGAGACAGATGTTTGACAAGAGCATGTAGTGATAGAACAAGGGGGAATGGCCTAACTGAAAGAGGCAGATTTAGATTGGATATTATGAAGATATTCTTTACTGAGAGAGTGGTGAAGCACTGGAATGTGTTGCTCAGTGAAGCTGTGAGTGCCCTATCCCCTGAACTGTTCAAGGCCAGATTGAATGGGGCTCTGAGTAAGCTGGTGTTCTGCCCATGGCAAGGGGTTTGAACTAGGTGATCTATAAGGTCCCTTCCAACCTAAATCATTCTTTGATTTTATGTTATTATTGTTCTTTTTATTCTCTCACACTTTACATTCATACACTTATACTTCCAGTATTTTGGAGTAACAGTCAAGTCATCAAAATTCACTGTTGCACCTCTCATTATATCTATGTAATTTCTAGATTGAATAGAACTGAATGTGATCCTCAAGTGATTTGAGAGATTCTGCACCCCCACAGCAGAGCTCACACTTCCAGTAGAATTTTTTCAATTTTCAGAACAACTCCTTCCCTACTCTGTAACAACATAAAGTGGCAATTAGTTAAAATGACCCTGCACAATCTCCGTCTAGAGTCATATCACACTCTGACCTACCGTCACTTTGCCTGTTCATGACACTGAGGGGATGTTCTCAGCCACTTTTATTCTTAAAGTAGTTTGATTTTCACTCAGAATATGGTCCTTGCTTGGTAACACTAACGCCTCTATCCAAACAAAAGTGAAAGTTACCAAAATAAAATCTTCTTGTGTTTTTGGTGCTAAATTAGCAAGGTTCTCCTCCCCACTATGATGAGCTACAAATAAATATAGCAAGCTTTCTAGCAGAGTGTCTTGCAAGGTTTCATTAATTCCATTAGACAATGTGAAATGATGCATTCGAGCTCTACTGCACGGCAAACAGAATGGAAACTGTTTCTGAGCACGCTGTGGATCAGGTAAGTAAATCAATAGTTTGTGAGGGAAAGCTTCCAGTGGTACGGATTGCTTGAACTACTTACCGTTATGTCAAATTCACTTTAGCATGGGCAAACAGATCTACTATAAGACGAATATTGAGAGAAACACTCTTTCTACTGTTTGCATTTAAAGGCCTAAAGTTATATAGATTTTTATAATCAACTAAGTCTTTATAACAATAAAAAGGCTTTTATTTAACCTTTAAGCAGTGGATAGACCAAGAATTCCTTTTCTCATTTGGATCAGTCAGAAACCCTGTAAAGTTTATAGGCATAATTTTTTTCTTTCTTTATTCATTCCCATGTGTTTTATTTATAATTTTTAGAAAACCATCTTCTGTGGGAATCATTTTTGACACAAGACCTGAAGGAAAGTGTCTTCCAAAACAAAATAAATATTCCCAACCTTGAAAAAAAAATCCCAACAAATATCATATCTAGTTGATAACATCCTTGACAAAAAACCAACTTCCTCCTAAAAATTATATTCATTATGTCCTTAAACATTCACATAGTGTTGAACAGAGACAGAGGTAAGCACCTGTTTCAAGCACTCTGTTGCAATGAAGTCTTGTAGTAATTGCTTTTACTTTTGAAAGACAACTATCATGTTTTCTAATCAACTGTTGTATCAAAAGTGAGACCACATTCTTCGCGTAAGGTTCACAACTGGCTTTCATTTGCTCAGAACCAGAGAACCCATTTAATATTATGATTCATATAGGCTTGCATTAAAAAAGTGTTTATAATAGTTATTCAGCCTACCAACCAAGACTCTAGTTAACTTTACTGTGGTAATCTGACATTGTTTACTAACTGATTTGGGCAGCAAGACAGAAAATCTGAGATTCGGAACATAATTAAATTGAGGTTACTGAAGAAACTTAAATGAAAAGCCAAAGGACTGCATTTAAAACAATAGATTTATCTCCTAGGATATGTTCAAACTTTCCTTAGGCTTCTTTTCTAAGCTTCCTAGGAACAGCCCAAATTTGTACGCATGCTGAAAGAAAATAAGCTCATTACTGCCTTGAGGGTGTCTTGGTTCTTTACTGTTAATTTTTCAGCCAAAATATCACGACTGTCTGACAGGTTGACAGATCACTTTCCCAAGGTACTTAGAATTTTAGACAGATAACATGGTGCCTCTTCCACTCTTACACATAACTACCTATTTATGGTGCTCAAAGTTTCATCAAGCAATCAAACTTTTGCAGTATAGTATATATGATAATACATATTTTCATTGTTTTATTATTGGATAGTTACTGAATTCCTTAGTGTGGAACTCAAGCCTGTCACAGAGCCAGTTTCAATAAATGGGGGAAGGAGAAAAGGAATTTCATATTAGACTAAGGGGTTTGGAGGTGGAGGTATTAAGTGTAAATAATGTGTATTGCTTCTGAAAGTTCTGTCAGAGTTTGTTTACAGAGCAGAGCTGAGGATGTGAATGCCAACCACAAAATCCAAACAGTATCATGTCTAACAAATTATAAACACACTTTAGTGGCTGAAGTGTTGACATAAGCAATACTTTAGCAAAACAACAAAGGAACAGTAGTTCAGATGGCAATTCATTCGCTTACATTTCCCTGTATTACAAAGGAATTATCTAGGACACTCACAGAGACAAGGTCAACATATCCTAAATGAAGTCTTCAGGCAATGTACAAAACCAGGATGGAGTTGCCAGGGAATGCTTTGAACAGCCTCCACTAGACTTTGAAACTATTTTGAGCACTTATTAAAACCTGTTTTTAGGATAGTAAAGTTTAGAATGGTCAAAGATTAAAATAGAACAGGCTTCTAAAAATCCTGGATTTTTTTTTTCACCGGAGTAAATATGACTCCTTAGAAGTTCAATAGCTGCTAGTGTACAGATGTTGAAACTGGAAAAAAAGATTCTATGTTTTTAGACCCCCCAAAGCTAATAGCCTGAAACCAGTTCCCCTTGTGCAACATCACTGTTAGGACACGAACTACATAGTAACGTTCTGTGCCTTTCAGAGGTATGTACTATACTGTCAATAACTGTGCTGAAGCAGCATGGAGAACATGATCATGATTATAACAGACAGTCTAGTGTAGCTTTTTCCATCAATATTGCCATTTATTTCAGAGCAATCACCATATCTCTGTCATTCATTCCATTAATAGTGAGTGTGCCTTGCCAATGCCCACCACCAACCCCTATCCATGAGTGTCCTAGAATTTAAGAATATTCAGAAACCTGATACCAGAATATGTTCTCCACTCTAGCAAGGTTGGTTTTCTTGCTTCCAGGGGTAAAAGCTGTTTCTCATCTATGAATCCAGAAAGAAGTTACTCTCTGCAATGCGTAGCTGAAGTCAGATTTCTGAAATTACTGTCATAGGCTGTGTAAGAGTTTCATTCCACATAACTAAAAGAAACAAATTTTGCCAGTAGTCTTACGGTATATTTTAAGATCACTCAGTTTACAGTAAATGAAGCAAAATACATTAAGAAATGTAGTGGTGTTGCTGTATGCTGTTTTTCTTCCCGGTATTGAAGTATGAAAGGTTATCCTGCCTGTTTGGTGGGAATCTGTCCAGGTGCAGAGTCCATAGTGCCACTGAAGCAGTCTAGATAGGCGGCTACACACCCATAAAAGCATGATCACTGCTGCTTGCAAATCCAGAGCAAGTACTGGGAGTTCAAGGTGTGTGGCTTCAAAAATTCATTGGGTACCAAAGCAGCACCAAAAGCTCATTAACATTCACACCATTCCCAACTTCATTATCTCATCCAGATGTTTCCATAAATGTCCCTTTAAAGAATTCCTGTCCAAATTTTATTTACCTTTGTTCAACAATATTGATGCTTAATGAATAAATGCAGTATGCTGTCAGTACTGAAGACTAATTACATTTATGTATGAGCCTGAGAACCTGATTGAAAAATCTGCAGTAGCTAAACTGGGTTTAAATAAACACTTTAGTGTAGTGCTTTAATTGCACTTTCGTTTGTAATGTAATTTTTGGCTGTTTAAACTATGATTTAGTCTGAGCTAATTACAAATGATTTTCTACTCAGTAATTAATAATAACAAAATTGTAATTAGACAGCTGCTGTGGATCAGGGTGGCAGTTTATGTTTGCTGACTCATGATAGACTGACAGATAAAGTAAAGCTGCATCTGAATACTGGAATGTACTGCACCTTTCTGTTTTGCTTTCTGTTACAAAAGCTGCTGAGGTTGGGAATACTTCAAAGTGCTCCTTGGTTTTGAAGACTAAAATTTTATATTCTCAGTGGGACCTTCCTGTTCTTCTGCCACTTGTGAAGGTGGGTCATTCTTCTATGGATGATAGAGAAGGTTCCTTTCTCTTGCTCAAAAGAAAATTAAGGGTTTTTCCTGCATGTTATGTGACTGCATCACAGCAAAGTACCTTAATTCAAGGTGAAAAGACAAGCAACATCAGCAGCTTTTTATTCACTACCCACCTGAAAGCTACATACACTGCAATAAAGCAAACTAGGGATAATGCTTTCATATTTCAGCATTTCAGTAAATGCTCCATGCTCCGGAAGTGTTTGATGGCAAAACACCCTCTCCAATATCAGTATTACTTAAAATACTGCAGACCCACACGTACAATTGACAACAGTACTACTGTACTTTTGCTGATTTGCAAGCTTCTTCATCATTATTTATATTCCCCAGATAAACAGATAAACAGTGAATTTTCTTCAAATAACTGTCTCAGCTGTCCTGTAACCACCAGAGATTGATTCTGGAGCCTAAAGAGGTGCCCAAAAAAGACAGAACAGTCAGCTAATTCCTTCTTTACTTGGGGTTCCAGTCTAGTCAGTTTCTGGCATGGACTCATTTATTGTTTACATGATGTGGCAAATGTTCTGCATTTTGAAAATTCAATAACATTTTTCCAATTTTCATTTAAAAAGAAAATTAAAATACTTTAATAGGTTGGATTTGGGATACATTTGATTCTACCTCTGATTATGCAGTACTCACACAGGCTGACAGGAAGACTTTCACAAGATCACTCCTGACTAAAGTGAGGAAGACAGTCCAAGACCACTGGGGTATAAAAGTGCCTAATTTTCAAATGTAGTTTGATATATATGTTTTGTGTCTACTTTGGTACTTGTTTCAGAAGAAAATTATTCTGAAATAACTCTCTTTACACAACTGTGTATTGTTTCATTTTTGGTATGTGTGAAAAATATTCCTTTTGGAGGACACCAACACAGAGCCTTTGATCTGGGCACTCACCAAATGCACCCAGCCTCCTATAAAGGTCCCAGGTTGTAACTGAATATTACACAGCCTCAAACAATATCACTGATAGCAATATTTGGTCCAGCAGACAGGACCAAATATGATCTGAAGTAAAATCTCCAACCAGCACACAGATGTCAGGGTCTAAGTACAAGCTGCTCTAGTCTCCTGATGAAGTAATCACACAGATGGGAAGGCGGGGGAGGGTGGGGGTATGTGTCTTTAAATTCAGCCTCCAGACCAGATTCAGGAATGAATTAAGACCAGGCTTATCAGACCTTTGCCCTGTCCAAGTCAAGTCTTGAAAATCTCCAAAAACACAGACTCCATAGCTTCTCTGAGAAACCTATTCCAATTTTGATCCTTTCTTATTGGACTAAGATGCTTCTTTCTGTAAATATAGCCATGGGAGCATTAGGAGTGTTCATGACATGAAAAAAACTTGTATTTCAGGACTTTTCCCATTACCTTTACCCTCCCCATAAAATAACAATCCATACTTCTTTTTGCAAATGAATAAAAATGTGGGTGGAATTGAGTTTCTGTTTCACCTTTTTTAGTAAAATACATTATTGCAGAGGATTTATGTGGTCCACATTCTGCATCTACTTGTGAGAGATAATTTTCTCCATACACCTTTGAATAATTCTGTCAATAATGCCACTACAGAAACGGTCACTTTAATCAGTGCAGGTTAAGGTTAGCAAACATTTGTTGAGAATGCTGTAAGTTCAGTGTCTCTGCCTCAGGCAAAGGACTCATCAAAAATTTTTATCAGTTTCCTCCAGTCTTTATTCTGAGTCTGGGACATATCACTTAAAGCAAGAATTGTCATGATCCACAAATGTTTTCGACTGAAATGATACATAAGAACAAAGATCCTCTATCTTTTGCAGCATGCAATAGTGTTTGATGATGTTGAGTATCAAGTTTATTTAAAGAACAAGGTTAAAATAGCAAACAGTTTATTTATCACTTTCATTCAGAATGTAGAGCAGTCGTGCACACCAGCACAAAATACAAAGCACATCTGTACTTTCCAGCTCCTCTTTCAGGTAACATTTTAGAAGAAAAATAATGAAATTACCTGTATTTTTAAACATTCATTCACATTTCTTTTTGTGTATGATGGGCTTCCCACAACTGCTACATAAAGTACCAGTTGAAACTCATCCTCGCTTACATCTAGAAAAATATGAACAGTGCTAAATACTTTAAAGTGAATAGATTTCCAGTTAAAGTGTTTTGAACTCCTTTTAGGTCAAGAAATAACAATTTTCCAAGCTCACTGTAACAAGAGAATTAATCCTGAGAGGCAGGTGTGTGCTGCATGATTCATTTAGTCTGTGAAATTCATTGAAAATACTCCTTCTCAGAATTCTACTTGAAGCTTTTATTATAACTTTTAGGTGTGGTTCCTCTAACTTGTATTCCAAGTTGCATTTAGAGTTGATTTCTCTCAGCTCACCTAAAAGATTTGTAATTCGAAATCTCTTTCTTTGTTAAGTGTATAACAACAGAATGAGCAGCAAAACATGACGGGGGGGATGTTCACACATATAAAATTTGGGTACATTGCTGAAGAAATTTGCAAGTAAAAATATGTACTCTTTGTGCATTCACAAGAGTGGAATACTTGTGAAAATGACATTCTGGCTATAGTAAATCAAAGGGGTTTTGTGTTGAAATTCTATTTCTAGATGCATTGTGTTCAAGATTCGGTACATCAAAGAGTAATAGTGCTAAAAGGATGGTTCACACTGTTGACCCCATAAACAGCTGGTGATAAAAGAAGAGAAATAATTTTTACAGTATTTTGTCCAGTTACTCTAACCATGCTAGTATCAGAAGACTTCATTCCACAGATCAACGAAATATTGCTACTATTCCTCTTACATGCCTATGATAATTATTAATCCTTGAAAACATTTTATCTCCTTCACAAAACAGCCATTTGTTCTTCATCCTTAAAACACTCATTCCTAAGAATGAATATCAACATCAGTAATTGAGATCAGGTTTTTGGTATAACACATGGCTCTGTACCAGTGGAGAATTCTTAAATGGATTAGATGGTTCCATTTCTTTCTTTCTACTAATGAAATAAATAAGCAACTGCAACCTCTTGTTCATGGACATTCATTCCAAAGACAGATGGCTCATAACATGATAAACTTCACATATTTTTAGCTCTAGACCTTCACAAATTGCAAATTCACGGGAAAATATTCAAAAGATTTAAATGAACTTGTGTAGATGTGTACAAATTGGCCAGCTGACTTCTAGTATCAATCTTAAAACCCCTTCCTGAAAAGGTCTGGGGTTTTGGTTTTTTTTCCCCTAAAGTCTATTTTTCTCATTTGGGTTACCTTATTTAAGACCAACTGGCAACTTAGCACCACACCCACTTAGCATTGTTCCACACCCACACTGGAAGGAAAAGGAAGAGAATCAAAAGTAAAACTCTTAGGTTAAGATAAGAAAAAAATTAGTAATTAAAACACACTAAAATATAACACTAATAATAGAAAATTTGAGGAGAAAAAATGAACAAACAAAAAAGGTAAAATTCAAGTAAAACAAGTGATGCACAGTACAATTGCCCATCACCAACCGACCAATGCCAAACCCCAAACCTGAACCTCTATCAGGCACCTTCCAGATAACTCTCCATAATTTATTTTCTGTACATGAAGTTCTGTGGTGTGGAATATCCCACTGGCCAGTTCAGGTCACCTTTCCTGTTATGCTCCCTCTAAATTTTTTGTGCACTTGCTCACTGGCAGAACATATGACTGAAAAATCCTTGACGTAGAATAAGTGCTACTTAGCAACAGTAAGTACTATAAGCTTGTCTGAAAGAATTTTAATTCACCTTTTTTCCCTGTCTAACCTGTAACACTCAATTTTCACCAAATGTCATGACCCAGAAAATAATTACTATGCATGAAAAGATAACAACAGAAGAAAGAAATATAAACCAAATGTAAACCTAATTGTATAAATGTACCACATATCAGCTGATTCCTGTTTCTGCTACACTGCAAAGTGGATGTAAAACACTACTTGGAACTTGGAAATCAGGTTCATGGTTTTCTTTTAAGAAGAAAAACAGATGGTTTTCTGTGCCAGCTTGCACAGAAAATGTGCTTGAATCTCAACTTCTTTTAACACTGGAGAGACAGGACTAAACCAAAGTCAGCAACAGAGCCAATAATCCAATCTGTGTCCTTAGGCTGTTGCAAAAGAAGAAAATTTATCCATACTATCTAATGGTTGGCACCTCCCTGTAGTCTCACCAACATTCACTTCCCAAATAACTTTCAGGTGTGGCTGTGTGGCAGCATGAAGCAAGGATTGCTTCAAATAGCAGTGCAGGTGAGACCAACTTGTTCTCAGAGGAAATGTTAAGGATGCACCCATACTGGTGTAAACATTGCCATGCAATTGTACATGGGACTAAAAAAGAGAACATGCCCTATTTTATTTAGTGGGGTGACAGAGTGATTGAAAGACAGGCAAATAAATTAATGTGGGCATATTAATTTTGGAGTTAATGGAAACCAGCAGGATATAATACTGTCTAAAAATAACTTAGATTATGTTTTAATGAAAATATTCCAAAATCACCTTTATGGAGCTGACATATTTCTCCATTTACTCAGACATATTTTGAGATTAATTTTGATTTTACGTACTATACAGTAACCCCAGTGCTATACTTTAATAGGCTCACACAAGAGTGATATGACTCCTAGTGAAATTTTAATGCATAAATACTCAAGTACAATCAATGAGTTAAAGAGCAATCAGTAGTGGTATACAAAAATACAAAATTCCAAGGAGGATGTTAACTTAGACCACCACAAAATCTGCCACTGAATAAAAAGACAAAAAGTTAAACTGCATATTTATAGATACCCTAACTTTTAAAATAACACAAGCAAAAAAATTTTCATCCTACTATTCTAATAACAGTTAGGTCTACTAAAATAATAATGTGCTTGTTCCATTTTAGCTAGTGAGATGAACCTTTTGTTGTTTACAAATTACAGTAAATACAGTTTTCTTACACAGGCACTGCTGGCAAGAAAAACAAACAAACAAAAAAACACCATTCTGCCTCCAACATCTGTATGAGTTCAAGTTATAACTTCAGAAAAGGAAAAGGAAACATTAAAAACATTAATTCATAGTAGTGTATCCTGTTACGTATCCAGAGAATGAGTAACACAAACCTACAAATATCTAAATGCTCTGGATCAGAGTGGGACTGCAAGAACAGAGCAGCACATGTAAGGCAGCATGTTTTTCCTAGCAGATTCTTGTAACAGACCAATTTGTGTTGCAGCCTGTTCTCATGTGTATTTTATAAAGTGCATGGTACATGCAAGACTTTTCAGAGACTCTGAAAAGCAATTCAAAAGCAGATTCAATCTTTCCTTTCAATCTTTTGTCTGCTGGAGGGATGCTCAACACTTGCTTCATTTCTGTTCTCCTGTGGTAGAATGACAACTATGACCTCAGAGAGTTCCCAGATGGTCAAGACAGAGCACAACCCTTCGTAACTCACTATTTCATCTGTAGGAATACCACTAAGTAATTAACTCAATGAATTTGCATACATTTCCTGAGACAGAAGAAATACCTCCTGGCATTGGCGAATGTGTGGCAGCAGAAGACTGCAGTAATATCTACATCATCCTTGTAGGGAGTCCTCAGTGATTCCACAGCCGAGGCTAACGTTTCAGAGTAGTGCTAGAATTGTTCTTCTACCCCATGCTAGCTTTTCCACCAATGTTCAAGCTCCCTAAACCATTGTGAAGTGGGAAGGGAAAAATGCTTGTCAGAGAGAAATCCAGAAACTGTGGCATAACATTTAATTTCTGAGGGGCGCTTCTGAAACAGAGCTACAGACATTGCTTTTTAGCAATACAAAAATTCTAAAAATGAGAAAACTCCCTTTTTATTTTTTTCACATTTTCATATTTCTTTTAAGCCCTTGTTAGAAAAGCTATGGTCTGCTTGTTACAAAAAATTATCATTTACTTCTTCTGGATGAAAACCTGACTACCTAAGCTGAGTTCTAATCTATACACAAAACACCGCCCTTCTGATCATGTGCAAAGCATCCCTCAGTTTGTCCTCCTACCTACCACAGAAGACTGCCACAACTTGTCTTTATACAGACTGCAGCAGCATGTCAAAAGTTACCCAGATTATAACTTACACTTTTGTCTACTCACTCTAGTAAGGAAACAGCACTTCAGCAAAGGACTTCTTGTGGATTTTCAGTGTTCTTAACTCAAGTCCCACTTTATAAGTAACAGCAAGACAGATATGGAGAGTACCTGGCTACCTGCCAAAAGTTACAGTGTACACGAAGCCAAAGAGCTCCTGAGAATCTCCTCTTGTAACTTTCTTCAGTCCAATACCAGGCTTTCAAAGAGGAGTTACTGCCATGTCTCCACAGGACAGCTTGCTACCCTACCACTCTGCCTTCTGATGCCTCACTTCAATGACACACAGCAATTTGTTTACAGCTAGAAAAGTCAGCGTCGTTAAAGGACTCTGACTGGTCTCATTTGTGTGCCGCAGTGAATGTCTCTCTTAGCTTCAGCTGGAGACTTCCTTCCTCCAGGTATTGGGGATCTGTTAAATCTGCATGCATTAGACTGTTACTCTTCAGTGTTTATTTTGGTTCAAATCTGCTCATCTTCACAGGGAGAGTGTTATTAAAAGCCAGTTGAACGCAGCAGTCCAATTAAAGCACCTACATTGTCCCCGTAATTGTAAGTAACATCAATTATTTCTTTGGCTTCAGATGCTTTCTTTGAGAAAACCTTCCTTCTATAAGGGCCTTTGCTCGTCCCACGCCTGTATGAGACTCCACTATCCCAAACGGTGGCTGAATTGAGGTAAGCATTTCATATGCCCCATCACTAATGGGGTTCTTCATCATCTCACATGTACAATCATATTCTATTCAGGGCAGACAGTTCTGTCATGAAGGAGTCCCATACAGACAGGAGTATGCTCACTGAAATATGTGGCAAAAAATGAAAAAGGAGAAGCTCAAAATCATGCAGGCCAAAGAGATTCCCCTATAACACTTCATGCAAATCAGAGGTTTATAAGGGTAACACCAGGAAGAATTTTGCCAGGTTGAGCCTGTTGTCCTAGATAAGTGGAAAATCATGGTGCGATGTGCCAAGCGCAGTAGCTGTCAACATGCTAAAATACAAGTTACTACTCACAGACGTACACTAAGCCACTTCAGAGCCTGGTCACTTTTATCTGTTTTCTGATGGACATGGTCTCCTACTACTACCTAAAATTCTTTGTAGTAGACAAAATTAGACAGGGAAAAAAACTATAAAGAAGTGATAACAAAGAACAAAAAAACATTTTTTAAATCATAGCTTCTTCATTTCTTGGTTTCTTTCTTTTATTTAGATGTAGAGAGACTGGACTGTTTAAGTGCTGCAGAAGTGGTCTGTAGAAATAACATAGCTGGACTTTTCAGAGAAAAGGCAAGAATACTTGTGAAGTATAGGCCAGAGACCTATCACACCAAAACAAATATCAAAATCATGTCAAAAGGAAATCCAGTGGATGCTTAAACCAATATAAATTTCTAATCTATTATAATTGACTGGGAGAAGACACTTTTACTCCACAATTATTCTTACAGACTCACACTAGGTATAAATTTTCATTCACCATTCTCCTAAAACCTCAATGAGTCACACTGGACATCAGAAGATCTTTTTTGAAATTAGTCATAATAACCCACATAGCTGACACTTAGGAAGCTATATGTGGTTTTACGGGTTAGGTTTTGTTTTTCACATAAGATGCCAGACTGATAGATGACCTTATTTTAACATCAGACAAAAAAACCCCCTCTATACTTCTGGCAGCTACATTAAGCTTTAATAGTAACACAGTGAAAACTTCAACTCACAATGACCAAATTATCTGAAAAGAAGTGGTTTGTGATGGCATTTTTCAGTATTCATGAGCTGAAAGGGGAGAAAGCTCTCATAAACATTACAAGATAATTAAAAAATTAAGAAGGAACAGGATTCCAATTATTAATGTGCTTTATTACACCTGTGAACTGACAAAGATCCACATATGCACTAGGGCCTTGTCCAGCAGAATCTGCAATCTGCAGCGGTTGTCCTTCAACCATATAACATTTATTTTCCAGATTTTCTGGTCATTATTAATTCACCTCTGTTCACTAGAAAGAGATTATTTTGGATGGAAGAACCGATACTTCTTATCCAAACCTAAAGGTAAATTCAGGTCCAAAAGTAGAGGAGGTAAACCGAACCTCACAGATAATTGAATATTGTGATTGGAAACCTCCTTATGATCCTTGACATACACAAGTAAACTGGCACTATCACTGAACTCCAAGATACATATTGCTGTTCTTCAAATTCTTATTATATGAAAAGAATTCATAAGGAGGCAACTAAGCAAGCTTATTATGGTATATCCTGTTTTCTAAATACATCTAAAAGTGAAAGGTTCTTTGAGAAGCCGTTACCTTCTCAGGGAAATGCTAGGGCAATTTTAATGGCCATTAAGTTTCAGCTACAGTGCAAAAGTTGGTCTAATGTATTGGCCCAAATACAGTGCCTCTTTCTATCACAGAATAGCTTTTACTGTTATACATGGATTATGTCTATTTCCTCTCTTCTTTACAAAATTTAAGTCTGTGATGTTTTCATCAAGGGAAATGATGAGGAAGTTACAGAGGTCTGTGATTAAATTGGCTCAACAGCCATCTGTAAATAACCTGCAGCATACTATTTTTTTTCACTCTGTAACCTACAGTGAGTGTTGACTCGAAAATACTGTTCAGCAAAAAGGAAAAGCACACAGCTGACTGATTGGGCCCTGCACTCTGAAATGAAAATCTATAAGCAGAAAGTCGTCACAGGAAACACCAGAAAACAATTTCAAACCAGTACATCTCCCTACCCTGACATCTGACTACTGCAAATAGCTTTTGTGCTGTGCCTTCTCCTCGTCATAGGTCAGTGAGGATTACTGCCATGTGTTTCAGGGAAAGCTGATTGTTGAACTTATTGATCTCTCTAGAGTGTGGAGACACACCAAAAAGGCTGTCCATTCATAAGTGATTACAGTGATAATGTTAGAGCCTTGCATTTTCTCCATCTATTTTTTTTTCTTGCCAGTAAACTGAGCTCACTTTTTCACTGGGCTTTGACAAATCAGAGGGAGGAGGGCATCTTCTGGATGCTTCTTGCTGTACTAGTCAGACTTCACTGTTGACAGGTGACTCAAAAGCTGTACTTGTAGGCTGCAGGACAACCGTGACAACAGTGAGATAATCTAAGGGCACCACAGAAAAAAAGCAACTTTGTAAATGTCTCCATCTAGGTGTTTCCAGACCACATGGCATATTTATTTTCTGAGATCTCATCATTATTCCAGGACTGAACAGCTGCTTCTGCTCAGTGGAGCCTGGAAGGATGAAGCTTTAAAGATCTTTCTCACCTGCCTCTGGCAGTTTTTCATTTCTCTGTTCTTTGTGCATTTGTATTCATGGAATTTGTTATTGTTGTTTAACTTCCCACAGAATCGTTGGGCTGAAGCACCTCTCTTCATTTCTCTAACTAGTAGCATTTGACCTACAAGACAATTTAATCCAGCCTCCACTTTTGAATGGATTTTCCCACAAGTGGCAATCTCTAACAGGGTCACTTTGAGAGGTAACTGCATTGCAGGTTACCTTGCACCATAATGAGGGCAATTTCAAAAGGCATTCAATCAAAAGAAAGGGTGTTTTCTGCAAAAGGCTTGTGTTTTTACTTGTCCTTATGGGCAACTGAAGCTATTGAAGTATCTCAATCTGTGTCCTGTAATTGTGTCAATTTTAATTTTTGCTTAGTACAAGTTGCAGAACTTCAAGGATACTCTTAGAAGCCACTTTGGAATTCTGGAAGTTTAAGAAGAGTTAAATTGTCCCTAAGGAAATGGGAAGATTCCTGCTTTCTCTGACAGGTCTGTTCAGAAATTCCTTTTTACCTCTGACACATAAACACATAGGAAGAGATGGACAAAGCAGGAAAGCTAGAAAGTTGTCTGTGTACTATTCATCTTAGTTTGTTTTTCAGGTTACTGGAAGGCTTTCATTTTCACAGTATATCAGATATTACATTTTCCCCCTCCACATAACAATTCCTTGTCTGTATATTTCCTAATTCTTTGACATTCATGCTGCAAGATCTTGTGTCTTTTCACTACCTCTGCCTTTCTTCCTCTCTTTTTCTCATTTGAAGTTCACCAAGTGACAGTATTGATGGCTATCAAATCCTTTGTCTGTAGAAAAGGTGCAAAATGAGTGGATGTAATGCCTCCCTGCTAACTATGACACCGCTTCTGAGGGAAGCTACTTGCTGCCTGAGCCCCAGCCCTGCTGTAGGAGAAGCAAACCTTACACAAGGACAGATGATGACCTGTCCAAAAAGTGAGTGTGTGAGCTCTCTGCAGTAGGTGACAAAAAGAGAACCACTTTTATAAAATATTTTTGTCTACCACTCAACTACAGTGAATCTCATGGAGATCGGCAGCAGATAATATGCAATTATTTAATTTCTAAATGCAAAATTAATGCAAGTAGAAACATTTTAATTCAGTTTAGATGTTTTATACCAGAATGCTAAACTCCAGCAAGGGTAGAATCTTTGTATATGCTCAATTAGATCTTTGCCAGAGGGAAAAAAAAACCACCAAAAAACCCACCAAAAACCAAACCAGCTAACCTTAAACAGGTTGTAATTAAAATACCTGTTTATCTCAGTGAGATAAACCATGCCTTCTTTGAGTTTTACTGTTTGTTTCTACCTGCATGGTATCCCATATGGGAAAAAAAGAGAATACTTGGTGAGGAGCACCTCATCTGTGACTGTTAAGCCTCCTTCTTATGTTTTTAGAACCATGATATAGTTTTACCAATTTTTAAAGCTGAAAGAGGGCCAATGGAACTCCACATTCCCATCACCATTTAATTCAGAAGACAATTAATTATGGAAAGTGAGATATCTTTCCCTGAGGAGGTGAACTAGGAACACACAGAACTGGATCTGTGTGAAATTAAGTTGCACTTTCAAGCTTTTTTTGTGTGATTAAGAATGCTAGATATTTGGGCAGGGAGGAAGGGGGGGAGGTGTTATGCTTTTTAAAATAAAATAGAATTCCCTGGGCAGCCAGCTCCAATGCTTGACAACCCTTTCAGTGAAGAAATTTTTTCTCATATCAAGCCTAAACCTCACCTGATGCAACTTGAGGCCACTTCCTTTCATCTCATCACTTGTCACCTAGGAGAAGACACAGACTGTCACCTTGCTACAATCTCCTTTCAGGTAGAGAGATAGCAATAAGGTCTTCTCCAAGCTTTCCCCTTTTTCCAGCCCAAACAACCCTTGCTTCCTGTAAGACTTGTGCTCTCATTCATTCACCAGTTTAATTCTCCTTCCTTGCACACACTCAGGACCTTGACCTCTTGTAGTGAGGAGCCCACAATGGAACACAGTAAATAGGCAGACAGAATAACATTTGCAGATAAAGATGTCCAGACACACAGAGACTGCAAAAGAGTGACATTTGTCAGGAGGTGCAGGGCTCACATGGTTCCATCTAAAAATTCAGTCTGAGTTTCAGTGAACAGTTTCGCCGAGAGTTGTCAGCAGCATCATTCTTCTGTAGTTACAATGAGACAAGGAAGAGGAGTCAGCACTGAATTCACATATCTCTTACAAACTTAGGTACAGACCAGTAAGAATGTCATTATCCATTATGTTCTTTCAGTGTAATGAAGAAGGATATGGAGAGATCTTCTAACTGATGACTTTGCCTATTTTCTCAGAGGTTCACAATGAAAGGATAAGAAGACATGAGCTAAAGCTGGATCAAGAGAAATTCTGAATACAAAAAAAACCCCAATAGTTACAGTAAGGATTGTCAAACACCAGAACTAGTTGTTCAAAGCAACTGGATTATCCTTGGAGATACTCCAAATTAGACTGAGCAACTGATGTAAACTGGAGCAACTTGAACTGTCCTCAAAGTTGGTTTTGCTTTGAGCAGGAGATCAGACCAATCATAATTTTGTGATTGCAAAAGCTATGCACTCTTGAGAACCTTGATGACAGGGAAGCACCTGGCATGGCCATATCATTAGTGTTCCACGGGAAATACCTTTTTGTTTCCAGTGTTTCAGAAAAGGGACAGATGTTTATTAAACAAGTTCAAGTAATTAGACACGCAAATATGTTTTATATGCAGTCTGTAGATCACCACAGACATACTGATTAATAGAATAGTTGTTCTGGAGAAACCCATAAGAAAATGAAATCAAACTGCCTGATATTTCTTCAGTCATAAAAATGAATGTCTGGCCTCAAGAAAAGACAGGGCAATAATGGAAAACATGATACACAGATGTAAGTGTGCCCACCAAAGCCCAAAGACAGAGACGGAGACTCTTAGTCCCAGAAGGCTTATCTGTGGCAAGTTCCCACAGTGCCTAAGCTCTCACCCATCACAATCTTTTCAAGGAATGCTGGAATGAATGTGGAAAGCTCTATACTGAAGGATTTGAGACAACATTACTTTCAATCATGCTGAGGAGATGTTGAAATAGTATCTGAAATGCCACATTATTCTGCTTCTTCTTCCTGGGCACTCATGGAAGGTGGCAGGTTGGCCCCCATACAGTTTCACAGTGAGATCCGTCACATAGCTCAGATAGAAAAGATCACAGTTCTTTGAACACAAGACTTCTATTCCAGGCAAGAAATTTGATTTATCTATTCAGAATTGGCAGTCCCTACAGAAATCACAGCTCATCAATAGTGACAGGGTGACAAATTCCCATTCCATAGCATGTTTTGCCCATGAACACAGAATGCTCTATATGGGTAAATGAATAACACAAGTGTCCATATAAGCAGATACATGACACCTAGAAGACTAGCATTCTCTGACATGGCTCTCTGTACTTCTTTTCCTTTGATGTCTTCTGAGGGGACTATTTTATTTTCCCTTGCCTAGTAAAATTGTAAGAGCCATGGTAACCACAATCAAATGGCACACCTCATAGTTTGCAGGGTTTCCTCACCCTGGGAAGCATTCACATGAATAACCAACATGAATTTGTATTTAGAACTTGATGTATTATTCAAGTGAAATAGCTTTTCAGTAATTTTAATTTGGTCTGGATATTTTTACAAACTTCTACCTGCTTTGTGAGAGGTATCACTTATATAGGACTCTGATTCCCCAGGGGTTTTTAGTGGTTTTGGTATGCATTTATATGTATGTATAATGTGTGCATATACATACATACATCAATATATATAATATATTGCTATATAGGCATCTGGAGCTCAGGGATTATGGTGCATATAGAGAAGGAGATGCAACAGTTGCTTTGATTCAGTATTCAAAGACCAGTGCTAGAATCTGTCTCACTGTCCACTTGTCCTGTTGCCATCTGGGACAGAGTTCATTTTCTTCCTAGTAGGTGGTACAATTTTGTGTTTTGAATTTAGTATGAGCATGTTGATAACATATTAATGTTTTTGTTGTTGCTAAGTAGCATTTACCTTAAGTCAAAGACTTTTCACTGTGTCATACTCTGCTAGTAAGGAACTGCACAGAAATCTGTGAAGGAACATAGCCAAGAAAGGTGACTGGAATTGGCCAAAAGGACATTCCATACCATGGGTTGTCATATGTGGTATATAAACAGGGTGAGTTACCTGGAAGGTGGCTGATTAATATTCAGGGACAGGCTGGACATTGATCAATGGGTTGTGATGTATTGTGTATTACTTGTTTCTCTTAGGTTCTGTTACATTATCCTTACTGTTGTTGTCATTATTATTTTTGTTTGGTTTGTTTCAATTGCTGAATTGTTCTTATATCAACTCATGAGGTTTACCTTTCCTTTCCTATTCTCCTTCCCATCACAGGGGTGTGTGAGGAGTGATCTAGTACCTTAATGGTACTTAATCACCAGCTGGAGTTAAACTATGGCATGACATCTTTCCCTGTGCACAGCTGTCTGAAAGCTGCTGCTGATTTGATTCTATTGTGGTATTTTCAGCACTGCCATTGTCACTTTGGGAGTTGCAAGGAGTCTTGATATGACACTTGGTAGTTGATAAGAAAGGAGGTCAGTAAGTGTCAAAAGTAGAGTCTCTTTCTAGTTTGTCTCACAATCAGGTTTCATGCTCTCACACTAGAATTACTGCCTTTAGCAAGGAATAAAGCAATAAAGGGTGATATCTTTTCACGTTTTTTCAATATACATGCTGACCTCCTTGGCAGCATTTGCTGTTCTTCAAGCTAACTTCCTGAAACACTTATTATAGATACCTTCTATGAGAGCATTCTCTGACACTGAGCATATGTACATTTGGGTATGTTTGGACAACACTCTTTTACATTACATTCTACTGTTAGGATTTTTGTCCATAATTATATTGTGTGTATTGAATTATAGATCATCACACCAGCTTTTCACCGTTCTCTGATACCTACCTGCCCTTTTGACAGTCTGCAGGCAGAGTTTATTTATTCTTCTCTTATCAGTGGTGGCAGTCAGAGTAAAAGCTGTTATCAGGGATTGACTTTGTTTATTCAATGGAGGAATGTTCTAAGGATACTTTTCCTGCTGCCAAGTCCCCCTTTTGTTGGACATAGTTTTCCTTCAAGAGTAAAGAGGAAATATGATAGAATAGCAGAAATAGAAAAACCCCTGTTGTCCTACTTGACTATTTCAGCAAAAGAAATAGAATTTACAACAGAAAGTAAAGGTTTTACTATTTCCTTCCCTTTTTCAAACTATTCTTCTGAACTACAATATCAACAATCCTGTAACAGAAGTATTTGAGGTCTGGTGATAACAAAGCTAAGACCATAAGACCCACTACTTCTTTTCCATCTGCACATTCTGCAAAAGAAACAAGATGGAGTGAAAAGCAGAGTGCTGGGAAAGGCAGCTACATTTCCAGTACTACTACATTTAAAAAAATAATTATTACCAACAGCAGTTAGTAAGTCAGTACAGGGTTACTGGTTATGTTTTAGGTTTGGATATGCCACTGCACCTTCTTTTCACAGCAGAAACAGTACTCAGAGGTAACAGCAGGCTGATGGCTGTTACACACCTAATGTGCTCTTTCTCATCCACTCTGGATATCTACTGTCTGCATATGGTGGAGATAGTCTACTGCCTGACACATTCTGTTACTGGTTTAAAATTCACCAAAAAACAGGTGTACCAGAAGAGATTTTTCCCCAAACTTTGCAAACAATTCCAAGCTAGAAATGCAAACCAAATATTCAGCTTTTATGATAGTCTGGGTTTTAATAATTAAATAACTCCCACCATACGCATCTGATTCTCAAAGGCAATAAAACATTTCTTAACCCAGGACAGTTAATTGAATTAATATTGAAATTCTAGTCCATGTAGCCTTTTATCTATCTTGTGCTCAGGAGGAAGTCAGACACCATGGAAAAGCTACTTCAAAACTGTCTGAAGCATGAAGTTATTTTAGAGTCAAATCATGAACGTGTCACAAAGTAGGTACAAAATTCTGCAATAAGAAGGGTCATATTTGAACTGCATTAAGCAATCATTAAAACAGCTTGACAGTTGCCTGGCACTTGAAAATAAGAAGTCAACTATACTGGCTGTATTTCTACTTTTTCTGTGGCCCCAGCACTCAGAGATTAGTAGTTCTCAGTCCTGTTAAAAGAATACTTTGTCTTCTCTTCCAAGAAGGCATGAAACAAATGAATTTTTTTTGGAGGAACACCATTTGATTTCTTTACTCTTCTTTTTCAAACAGCTGGCTAGAAGGAAACTATTTGCTGAAGGGTTCTCAGTGAGAGGCAGGTTTGCCTATCATCTCCACTACAGTGCTGAGTTGTGGTACTGCCTAAACCTCATTGTTTATCTTAAGCTGAAGAAGCACTGCAAACACAGGTGAAGAAGTAAAATCATTTTTTCCTCCACGTGTCCCCCACAATATCCTTATCTCTAAACTGGAGAGAGATGGATTTGGTGGGTGGATAAGGAATTGATGTCACATCCAGAAGGTAGTGATGAACAGCTGAGTCCTGAGGTACATCAACTGGTGTCCCTCAGAGGTCTGTACTGGGACCGGTGTTATTTAGTGTCTTCATTAATGATAAACTAAGGGATTGAGTACACTCAGCAAATTTGCAGATGACACCAAGGCAAATGGTGAAGGATGGGATACCACCTGGAGAGAACTGAACAAGCTTGAGGAGTGTGCCCATGGGAATCTCATGCAATTTAACAAGACCAACTGCAAGGTGCTGCAGCTGAGTTGGAGCAACCACCAAAATCAGTACAGGCTGGAGGATGAATTCATCAAGAGCAGCCTTGCCAAGAAGGACTTGGGATACTGGTGGATAAGAGGCTGTACACAAGCTAGCAATGTGTATTTGCAGCCCAGAAAGCCATTTGTATCCTGATTTGCATCAGAAAAAGTGTGGTCAGCAGTTTGAGGAATGTGATGCTACCTCTCTGCTCCACTCTGGTGAGACCACGCTTGGAGCACTGTGTCCTTCTCTGGGATCCCTAGCACAGGAGGGACACCAACATGTTGGAGCAAGTAAAGAGCAGGGCCACCAAGATGATTAGAGGAATGGAGCACCTCTGCTATAAGAAAAGGCTGAGAGAATTGGGATTGTTCAGTCAGAAGAGAAAGTTTAGCGACGACCTATTTGCAGCCTTCCAGTACCTGGAGGGGCCCTACAAGAAAGATGGAAAGAGACTACTTACAAGACCAGGTAATGACAGAACAAGGGGAAATGGTTTCAAATTGAAAGGGGGTAGGTTTGCACTAGATATTAGAAAGAAATTCTTCAGTGTGAAGGTGATGAGGTCCTGGAACAGGTTCCCAGGTAAAACAGAGGATGTCCATTCTTGGGAGTGTTCAAGGCCAAGCTGGATGAAGCTCTGAGCAGCCTAGTCTAGTGAAAAGGTTAGACCTACTGCCCACAGTAGGGAGGTTGGAACTAAGTGATTTTAAGGTCCTTTCCAGCCCAAACCATTCTATGATGCTATGATGTATTTTAAGAAATTCAAGATACATTTTAGTCTAGTACATAATATTTGTAATCACCTTGAGAAGTAAACGACTCCCAATATTGCTTTTCAATTATACATAATGAACTAATGAGCACTGGTTGATTAGTAATCTTGCAGCAGCATGGACCTCTGCACCACCCCTTCCCCCACCCCGCACCATTTGTCTAACAGAAATAGGCCTCTAAAGGACTGAAAATTCGAGGTCTAAAATCTGGTTGAACCTGTCTATTTTAAACTTCAAATGTATTAAAATGATTCCCTGGCAATCCAAATGTATAGGGCTACCAGTAATAGCCACTGGCAGTTCCATGCCAGAAGAAGTATTAACTTGCTGTCCCCCCTGCCAACTGTAATGTTTAATTATGTGACCTAGAAGTGGAAAGATTTCATGTTCTTTCAGTGTCCTGTATTTTCATATTACCTGTGTAAACCTCAGTTTTTCTTGGCTTGCATCATAGCTATTTGATCTTCCTTTGTACTTTTTGAATTTCATTATAATTGCCTAAAATTGTCTTTATTCAACCATTAGGACTAAGAATACTTATATTCCACTACTGTCAAGCTGTCTGTTTTCTAAGGAAAGTTAAGGTTAGCAGAAGTAACACCCCACTAAATGGAGTCAAAAGGACTTTTCACAGCCAGATTCCTCTCTCCCTCCCACCACTTTTCCACAGGCAAGGAAACTCCACTAATTATTTTACTTGGGGTTTCAGGGTTTAACTCTTGAGAGACAAATCTGTAGAATTTCTCATCTATCAGTATTTGTGACTTGAATTAATCTGTTTTATATTATAAGGATTCACAGCATAAAAATACCAAAACCTTCCTTATTTAGCCACACAAGAAATGAAAAAAAGTCAATTACTATAATGAAGTAAGATGATGTTGGTTTTGGCCAGAAAACTCTGTTATAGCCTCATGAAGAATCAAAAGATAATGGGTATTTTTGCTGGCAGCAACTTTTATCAATACTTAAATACAGAGGTAAAGAAAACAGATTACTCCTAAAAGGCAGCAAAAAATTAATATTGTGACTGTAGGGGATAACCAGCTGTGGTTTCATGACGTCCAAATTTTAAAAAAGAATAAAATCACTAACTTTTGGGCTGTTGGAATTGTGGATTTGAATGTGTCTGTTTATGAAACAATATTATAACAATGCCACTGTAGATACTTGTAAATCATTATTTCTCTATGATAGATGGAAAAAATTGAGAATATGGAATAATGGTTGAAATTTTGGAAATGATGTTTTATTTTGAAGGGCATTAATTTAATGAACATTATCCTAACTGTATGATATCTTTGAGAAATAGTGTTATCACATGAGCTGAATATCTGTATCTCTAGCTGAAATCAAAAATCAATTCCGATTTTTTGCCAAATATTTTCTCTGAGCCAACCAGAAAATACATTACTTAATTCAAGTTTTTTCAAGTCACGCCCTGTTCTTTATCAGCACTGTCTGGCAAAGCACACCATATTGTTTACTCCCAAGGACAGATCAGCTCTTCATATAACAGTTTTTACATTGGCTATACTAGTTCTTTCTCTCTCGTGCCACAAGAGTGTGATCCCTCTTCAGAAACTGGCCCCACAGTTCACTGATGTAAGCTACCGTTGCAATTTTTAACTATCATGCTATATAACTCAAGTGCATTTTCTGACTGAAACCCTGATCTAACTGCAAAACTCCTGTGCTTCAAAAATGCAGAGGGACTCATTTGACTCTCTGAGTATGGATCAAGATTTGCAGCCAGGTTACAAACACTGATTTTTTAGTTTAAAAGGTATACACAAGGATTTTATCTTTAAAGATTGGAAGGATAGAGTCACTTACTGAATATTTATTAGACATATGTGTGAATGGAAATATGCCACATAAAAAGATAATTTACATCATAAATTTGACTAGATACTCATCAGCTGCTGGAGATGTCATAGAAGTGTATTGTATCACCTTTTTTTTTTTTTGTAACTGCCAAAATTTCTTCCTCTGAACAACATTCCCAGTGCCACGTGCCTTTGTGCTTTGGTACTATGTTTTTCAACTAGTATGTAATTCACTCTGCGAAAAATGTTTAAGAACTCTGCTCTATAATTATCCTTGCAGCATTTTAAAAGAGGTCTTCAACTTTTCTCCCAGTGATTGATCATCACATTTGCAAAAATGTATTGGCCTATCACACAGAAGAGTTAACTCAGTAAATTCAGCAAATAGAGTTTGGAAACTGTGGTAGCTGTAAATCTCCAAGAAAACAGGATTCAGAAACTGCAATAATTCTAGCACAAGTTTCACTTCAGAAAATATTCTAAGTTAAGATTTGGTATGTAGGGAAATAGAGAAGTTTTTCATCATTCTCTGTATTATTACAGAAGTGAGGAGCTGGGACCAACTCCAGATTGGTTTTAGATGTTTGTAAAAGAAATGTCAAAAACCATTCAATGTTCTTATTTTTTGAGAAACATATATCTGAATTATTTGAGGGTTAAAGCTCCACACTTAGTCTGAACTTTTTTCTTCAAGGTAACAGTACATAACAAAAGCATATGTTGGAAGTTTTGAAAGGCACTGTTCTGATTTTAATAAAACATTTATTTCTACTGATGTTTAGAATAGTTTCTCTCAATTTTGGAAATGTTTTCATTAGATTTCCCGCACAAGGTGAGGAATAATGATACAATATCATTGAATTGAATTGCCATTATGGCAGGCTTTGCAATGAGCCTTTTATGGCACACAATTTTATAGTTTGTGATTAAAATTAGTTGCTTCAATTATATATCTTCATGTGAACATGCACATGAACTGAAACACACTTTTATATATACATGCATGTAAGTAAATATATACACCATGGAAACACATATCTGAATAAAGAAGATACTGCCACTGCAAATTTTTTTTTAAAGTTCAGCTCTATGATATTGACGGAGTCCTAGATAGCAATGCCATTTTCTGTACATAGCTTTTTTCCTACCTTTTCTGTTTCCCTATCCTTTCTTTTATAACATAAGTAAGAGTATTGTGAGATACTTGCATCATAACTGACACACATTGTGAAATCAATGTTTAAGGCCCTTTGTATAGCTATGTCTGTCTCTAATGTCTTCAGCCTTTTCTTGCCTTAGTCTTTCCATCTTTGGCAATTATCTGCATGCCTCAGTTTCTTCATTTGTGTGGTTATTAGCCTGAAAACAACAGGAGTAAGTTCCTCTGGTTGTGCTGATCATGGAAGCTGTGACAGATTGGCAGATCTAACTGGTCTCATTTTACCCATTTCAGTTAGCCAAAGAATAGGTTTCAAAGGAGTGCAAATCAGGATGTTCTTCCTCCTCTGCTGAGCAGCATTTCTCAAGATTCACCTGTGTGTCTGGCATCCCATGAAGAAAGCTCATATGCAGGATTTGAAATATTGAGATATCCATAAATTGCATTAGGTTTGCTTTCTGGAAAACCACTGTATCATTAAAGACTGCTATTTTCAGAGTTGAGAATAGATGAGGTCTTAAAAGACATAGACAGGCAGAGATTGCCCGCACTTTGACAAAGCCTAAGTTTGCAGTTACCTTACTTGGCAAATGAGCAACTGGCACTGCCTACACAGTGCCTTAACCTTTGTTGTGCATGGGAAATAAAAAACCAAAACTATTTACAGCATGTGAGAGTCAGAACTGCTATTCCTGACCTCAAAGTGTCATCTGTAGCCATGACGATTCCTCCCTTTTCCCTTCCTCTCAAATGGACATAACATATATATTTTTTCTCAGTCTTTCGGCCACCAGAGCTAAAGATGTAAGAACTGGTAAGATTGACGTCAATACATACTCCTACCTCTACTACCATTGTACTGTACTTCAAACAAGCTCTGCTGACTTTTACCATCTCAGATTTTGTAATGTTAAAATTGCTGACACTTTTTTTTTAAAAAAGCATTGTAATGGTTAAAATACTGATGAAATATAGTAAGTGTTATTTTTAATAATTTAACATAATGGCTGAAGCCTTTTCACTAAAGTAGCCATTAAGTGATCACAGTTGCCTGGCCTACACAAATTTATTGTGTCTCATTCTATTGCTCATACCTTCAGAACCATTATGCCACACAGTCTGACAACAAGGTCAGAAATCATGCAGGGAAAACTGTAGAAAAAGAAAGGTCAGAAATTGAAACTCTTATTATTATGTTCCACTGATAGTAACATAGTTGTAATTAGCTCTGCCTCTCAAAATTTAAGTTTCTCATGCAATCATTGTTGCTGCAAGTACATGTCTGTTTGAATGTATTTTCATTCTGAAGCAGGACAATGCACAGGAACACACAATCAGAATTATGCATTTTTAAGGTACTTCAGCTGTACTGCTCTTGCTTTAACTCTTGATTTGTTTACCAGAAATATTTTTATAAGATTCCCCTATTTGTGTCATTATAGTCTCTTGATTTTTCCCAGAAGCCAATGAACTGTTGCAAAATAACTTCTGTTACAAACTGTTATTTTTCTAGTTGTAGGTAAGTTTATTGGGGCTTTGTTCCTTTTTATTTCGTTGCTGTGGTTGCTTTTACCAATACTGAAACAAAGTGAATGCCATAGAATAATAGACTCACAGAATGGCCTTGGTTGGAAGGGACCTTAAAGATTCGCTCATTCCATTCCCCCTGCCATGGAGAGGGACACATTTCACTAGACTAGCTTGCCCAGATCTCCATTCAAAGTGGCCTTGAACACTCCCAGGTCAGGGTGTGCACAAGTTCTCCAGGCAACATGTTCCAGTGCCTCACCATCCTCACAGTAAAGAATTTCTTCCTAGTATCTGAACAGAGCTGCTCTCAATCAGTTCATCCCCCAGCCTGTATTAATACACCTTGCAGTTGTTCTTGTTAAGCTGCATGAGATTCCCATTGGCCCATTCCTTGAGCTTGTCCAGGTCACCCTGGGTGGTATCCTATCCTTCATGTGTATCAACAGCACTACTCAGCTTGGTGTGGTCTGCAAACCTGTTAAGGGTGCACTCTATTGCTTCGTTCATGTCATTAATGAAGATATTAAATCACATTGATCCCCTTATGGGCCCCTGAGGGACACCACTTTGTCACTGACTTGAACTCTGACTACTACTCACTGTATGCAACCATCTAACCACTTTCTTATTCATTGAACAGCCACCCATAGAATCCATCTTGCCAATTTAAAGGGCAGGATGCTGTGAGTGACTTCTTTACAGAAATCCAGATAAATGACATCTGTAGCCCTTCCCTTGCCCACGCCTATAGTCACTCCATCATAGAAGGCCTCTAAGATGCTCAGACAGGACTTTCTATTGCTAAAGCTGTGCTGGCTGCCTCAAATCACGTTCCTGTCCTCCATGTGTATTACCATAGCTTCTAGAAAGATCTGTCACAGAGTCCTTCTTTCTACCCTTTCTAAAGATGGATACAATGTTTTGCTTTTTCCAGTCCCCTGGGACATCCACTGGCTTCCATGACTTCTCATATCATGGAGAGTGGCTTGGCAACTATGTCAGACAATTCCCTCGGGATTCTGGGATGCATTTCATCAGGTCCCCTAGGGTTATATAAGCCATTCCTATACAACAAGTCAGCAAGGAGACATCAAGTGGCTTTTTAGCACAAACCTCATATTTAACAAGCACAGTGGTCAAATTCTTTCCTCTCAGTCTAGTTAGCAATTTGAAGATTTCATTATTTTTGTAAATGTTCCTGAACTGATCAGTCAAGGAAGGTAATAATGTAACATACCATAAAAATTAGCTTTGCACCTCATTTTTGCATGGCCTTAGGCAAAATGGTTAACTTTTTAGATTGTTTTTCCAATAAGTTTTGAGCAGTAGTGATAATAGTGACCAAGGAAGTCAGTATTTTTAGCACTGAGTATGATTCTGCATAACACCTGCATATGTTTTCTTCCATAGAATTTTCCTGAAAATCCAACATTAGGCATAGATCAAATTTTTCCTAATCTCCCAAAAAAATTAGTGACATCTCAAGGAAGTTATTACAGTCACATGTTTCTGATAAGGATCTCCAATAGTAAAAAGGGGCATGGGCTCAAGCTCTGCCAGAGGAAATTTAAGTTGGATATCAGAAAAAAATTCTTTACAGAGAGAGTAATCAGGCATTGGAATGGCCTGCCCAGAGAGGTGGTGGATTCACCGTCCCTGGAGATTTTTAAACACAGATTGGACGTGGCACTGAGTGCCATGATCTAGTAAATGGACTAGAGTTGGACTAAGGGTTGGACTTGATGATCTCAGAGGTCTTTTCCAACCCAATCGATTCTATGATTCTATGATTAATATACAGCTGATGCCAAATTAGGTAGACCAAGTTACAACTGGCCCTCATTTTCATGTGAAAAATTGTGGGTTTTGAAAATCCTAGCTGAAGGCTTTGCTGAAACAGTATGCTGTTCACATCAAAACCCAGTCACATCAGGTATTCTAGTCCTTGGTATAATACAAGACCCAGGGGGACTGATCAGTTTAAAAAGAGAAACAAGTCTGCCCCAGGCAAAAAAATAATTCAGAGCAACACTAACTCACACTACCAAATGGAATAAGGCAGCAAGCTTTCTGGTCTATCAATAGTTTTGCTCTCTCTTCAGCTACCTTTCCCCCTACAAGAAAAAAAAGTAAAAATCTGCTCCTACCAGCTATTGCAGCTTCAGGGAATTATTATTCCTCCTAACACCAGTTAAGGTCAGAGTATTCTTCCTACCACAAACAAAATTCCATATATATGTGCTGGGTAAATAGGAAGCATTACAGGAAAGATATTTCATTGTCCTCTCTTGTACAAATGTACAGTACTTCATTTCTGGCTAAAGGCGGTGCTATACCAGCACCTCATGGAAGGAATTACATATATTGTCTTTAATTCCTCAAAACCCAGTGAAAGGAACTCCAGATAGACTGGTGTTTCATATGTCCAACAGCAACACCAGTTCAGGCACCAATAAAATGCAATAACATCACGGTGTTACACAGGGCGTTCCTTCCCCTTACCTCCATTTCCCTTGCTGCAATCAACAGCTAAATTGATCTGACGCTTTATCCATACAGCAAGGATCCTAGGGAGGGGGTGCGTATGCACTGCATGAAGTGCAGTGGGGAAGAGAGCACCTGGATGGGGGTTAGGGAGTGGGTGGAAGATAAAGGATTCAAAAGTAAAGTCATCAAAAATAATGAGACTGTTCTGCCCAGCTTCCACTGCAGCAGAGAAGAAAAGTGCCCTTTCAAATTGGGTGTCCCAACTTCACAGCTAAAATAACTGGTCATAGAAAGCTGCAAGCAAATTGCCTTGACAAGGCTGTTACTGCTGTTAAGAGTTCAAAGGTTTTGGACACTAGGTCAGTGGCTGCCAATCAAGCAGACAGAAAAAGCTGCTTATTGAGCCTGTGATTTCTACCTAGATTGCTATTATCCCTGACTATTCCTGTACCTCAGCAGCTACTCTGATTAAACTAGCCTCACTTTTACATCTCTTTCAGAGTGAGATTCACACACTAATTAGTTGCCTGCTCTCCACTGGGATGTCAGACCCTCAGTCAATTTATCTCTATTTCAGCCTGCTCAGAGTGACTTCCCCAGTTATCAAAATTTAATCATGCCTTCAAAAATGTTGAAAAGTGGTCATTAGAGGCAAAAGGCCACAGGATACAATATTCATTTTTCTCTATCTTCCAGTCATCCAGCTGGCATCTATAATGGATATCCTGGGGGCTGTGAGAACACGTTGATTTATGCAACCTTGCTCTTGCTCTCACTGTGGTGCACCAACCTACTTTAAAGAACAGGTTTTAACAAGGTCTGAGGTGGAAGGACATTAATCATGGTAGCATTGTATGTGAAAAAGGGTGCTGTGTAGTCAGAAGAACCCCCTACAGCAGGGCAGTTAGATTTTTTTACCACCTTCTCAGAGATAAAGGAGAGTTTGACAATTGATTAGACCTTTCTGTAACCTTGCAGTCCTGTGAAATGATGAGAGAGAGAAAGGGAGGGGAAAGAATGGTGAGAGGGGGGTGGAGAGAGAGAGAAAGAGAGAGAGAATGATTCTCATACTGACGGTCTTAAATGTGCAATAACTTTATGATTCTTGACTGAAACTGGCTATCAAAATCAGTCCCAACTCAATACAGTCTAAAAAAGAAGATCATTCTTGGAATAAGAGTCCTTTCAGCTGTACATGTCAGAGGCAATCATGGGCACAAGCAGCCTGCAGTGACTTCCCTGAATACTCTGTATTGCACAGTGAAACCCTGATAAAAATGGCATTGGATAACATCAATCCAAGCTGTAACATTCCAAAGTAGGTTTCAGCAAAATCAACAGTGATGAATTGAAATTTGTTGACAATAGGCTTGGGGGTGGGAGGGGGCGGGAGTGGTGCTGGTATGATTATTATTCTCTCTTTTTCTTCTTTGAAACCAGAGAAATGATTTCCAAACCTTGGTGCGCACAACTGAATGCATATATTTGCATGTGATGAGCCAATGCAGGATATGAAGGCAAAATCTAAGTGTGCAAATCAGATCCTTGCCTTTGCCCATGGAGGGTACCCTGGTGAGAAATGCATATGAAAATGAGCATTGAAAACTGTGAGCTCACCTCATCTGTTTACTCTACCATGACATCAGGTGTTTTTGCCCTTGGCCAACAGAAAAGAGCAGAGGGTCACAACTTAAGAGTGGCGAAAGCAGGACACAGCATGTTATGCCGAATCCATACATGCTCTGTCAACGTGACTTAATCCTGAACTACTGCAATCCCATTGCTATTTCAGTCCTGAGCTTTTCTCCCTATCAGATGCAATAATTGCCACTTTCCATTATCCTGTCCTGGGATGTCTCAAACCGAAGAAGTCTCCTGAGTTCTCACCCTCTCTCCTTGCTGATACTTGAGACCCTGGGGGTAAA
Source organism: Pithys albifrons albifrons (assembly GCF_047495875.1). Classification (NCBI taxonomy): domain Eukaryota; kingdom Metazoa; phylum Chordata; class Aves; order Passeriformes; family Thamnophilidae; genus Pithys; species Pithys albifrons. The sequence goes on along the minus strand of NC_092497.1, from coordinate 73,243,381 downwards.
TGTTCAGCACAGTATGCAGGCATTGAGCAGAACAACTCATTACTGGTATGGGGAGGAGAATGCAACTATTCCTCATAATATGCTGAAAATTTAACCCAGGGTGTCATAAGAGACTGTTCCTCTCCACAGACAAAACTAAAATCAGCTGGAGAGAACGTGGAAAAAACTTTAAAGCATTTTCCAATTCCCCCTCTTTGCTCTGGTGGACTGAAATCCCTTTCTTGGCTGTGGCCAGCCTACCAGTCTACCTTAGTTTTCTCTTTCTGAAGCAGGTTGCCACAAGCCACTTCAGAAAGTGTCTGTCAAGAGCAATATTTGCCCATATTTGACATTGGTCTAAATATTACAGGTCAGTAAGGAAAATGGCATCAGATCTTTAAAAGATTTGGAATCCCAAAATGCAGGGCTAATTTTTTTTTTAATTATACAAGGACATTCCCCACAACACCTTCTCCCAAAAGAATGTGGGGATGTCTTCCAGGCTATGACTCAGTCTCCATGTTTCAAACATACACTGCAATACCAGATAATGACTTCTGCATTAGGTCATTAACCTATTTCTTGGTCTTTGCTGCTGCAGCTATTCTTCTTCAGCATGTCAGCTACTACAGGCAAGGAGTAGACTTGTCAAAAAGCAGCCCATGTTATGATACACCATGAGACACATTCAGAAGGATTGAGACTTATAATATCCATTGGAGTTATGAACAGGAGAGTGCATGTGCCTAGCACATTAATTTCAAACTGGATCCTTTGAATTCAGGGGTACAGGTTTACACTAACAAAGCCTGAGTACATTAGCCAAATGTAATCAGACATAGTACTTGTCTTGGAGTGTAGTAGACTGAGTGATACTGCAAGGTCACTCAGTTTTCAAAAGAGGCTGAGGGAGTTCTCCTACAGTTTCTACCAGTTGTCCAAGGTGGAATATGTAAAAAGCACCTGCATCCCACATTATCTGTATTTCTGGATGACCTGTGAAAAAGATACAGCCAGCCCAGTGCATAAAGACCCTGTCTTCAGGCTGTTCCATGAGGCACATCCACCCCATGGAAGAATAGTTTTGCTGATTTCTGCCCCCAGCACCTTTGCAAAAACCAGCAGTGTTGGTCTTAAGAAGAAACCCTAAATTTTATGCTATGCTTTTTGAGCACCCTCTCAAATATATTCTTCAGGCAGCATATACATGAGACATCTCTCAGAAAAGAGATAAAAAGACTTCTGAGGCCACAAGAATCAATTTTGAATATAAGTACGAAAAAAGGAGTGCAGGTGGGCTTTATTAAGAGCCAGATTTGTCATGATTCTTTCTTGGTTGACTTTAGATTATTCAAAGAATATTTATAATGAAAACTATCATCTCTTTTTTCTGGACTGGTACAAGGTTGACAGTATAAGAGAATGAAAGGAAATGAAGAATCTTGGAAAATATTAACTACATGAAGAGTAGTACCCTGATACTTTGCTAGTATTTTGGACAGCAAATATTTTATGTCAACACCTTCCCATAGTGTATGTCAACAACATAGGAACAGAAGCATTAGCCGAGCTCTCCATTTGTTAGAAATGAGTGGAAGTACAGTACTAAATTATGGGTTTGCTCCAATTGCTCTGTCTTTGTGGCACTGTTGGCAAGCATGAAAGCTGTAATTTTCATTAAAAGACTCATCCAGATACTTGGAAGCAATTATATGATTCTTAGAGCCACTCAGTCACAAACAAAAAATTAACCCATAAAGCAGTGCATATACTAGATTCATTTTCATTTTTGTTACATATGAGTGGTACAAAAAGAAGAAGCTGCAAAGATATTTAAAATAAATAAATAAAACCTGTACACAGCAAGGCAACAAGATAGTAGTGACTGTGGAGGATAGTAGCTCAATCTCTATTTTTATTTCAATAATAAAACTGAATGAAATCAAGTCATGAACTACAGCAAAATCCATTTACAAAATAGAAGAAAATATCCATTACAAGGAGAACTTGAAGGAATAGTAACACACTTCCACTATTGTAAAAATTCTGACGATAGTTAGTGATAAAATCAGAGGAATGGGTATACATCCATTTGTCTATTGGTTTGCATATATGTTTGTGCAGACATAATCGTGAGTTCATGTAATAGTGGAATGGAAAACTCTCAGTTAAAACCAAAGGTACTTATGGTGTATATAAAGCACTTCCAAACAAAGACTCGTGGTCTATTTTTCTTCCTTAAGGATCCAAACCGACATAAGTACTTCAAGAGACACCATTTTTCAACTGGAAGATTCTAGTTATGGACTATTAGTCAGATCCAATAAATAACAATAACAGTCATTTACACACTGTAGCAGTACTATAGACACAGTGCACTTACCAGAAAAAAAAAAAAGCTAAAATTTTAAAAGTCTTAATTCAAAGCAACACATCACAAGCCATGTGACCCTGAGCCACTCCATTACTCTGAAATTTCACTCTGAAATTGTCATTCCAGCAAATACTTAATCCCAAGCAGTTTAATTTAAACTGAAGTTTTTAACAGGAATATCACTAAAATTTTCTGGCAGAGACTGTGAAGAGATTCAGAGTTCTTGTGCAGTTTTCTGGCAAACAACTTCCCTTCTTGAAAACCAAATAGTAAGTGTGTATATTGTAAATTATAGGATAGACCTACACTGATAGCAGTAAAAAAAGAATTGCCAAAAGAGTTCAAAACAAAAACTTTTAAAAGGGAAAAAAGCCATTATTTTTCATGTACAGCAGTAGGTAATAGGAGAGTGCACATTCAAAAATCCACATATTATTCATTTCACAAACAACAGCAAACATTTTAAAGCATTGTTTGTAAATATGAACTCAAGCATGTTTTCTTGGTTATGGGTTGTGAAAGAAAAATACAGTCATTTACAATGCAGTACAGTATTTTTTTTTAATCAGTGTCCTTCTTTTACATTATTTAGTCTTACACAGGTGACAAACGTATAATATTAGGAGCCACTGCTAAATCCAGAGAAACAACCAGACAATATGAATATTACTTGCCACTACAAAATACACGCTTTCAAGATAAAATAGCCCACATGTTCTAAAGTAACATATAGCAAAATTATGACCCTGCTATATTTATACACATGGGTGCAGTTTTCATACACTGTTACAGTCTCATATTGTATATCTTTAAATCATGCTGCAAAAGTTCCTGTCTTCCCTTAATGTCGGCTCTAATTTAGGATGAACAACTATTCTCATAAAGAAAAACTGCTGCTGCTGCTGTTTATTAGGCTGCAGAAAGGTCTTGCTGACTAATGTCCCTGGATTAAATGAATGTGGAATAATAAGATCTAATTTATTTGTGCTCCAGCAGGATAAAGTTGCCACTGATTTTACAAGAAACTATTCATCTGAGGGTTACTATAGCTAGTAAATTGTGGCTGTTGCTGAAATTAGTCTCCAGGCCTTCACACAATCTACAGAGTGGAGAAACAATGTGGTAATAAAGCTATTGTGAGTACTTGGCACATTTAAAAGGTCCCACTTTCATCCCAGCCTTAAGGGATTCTAGAAGTCAGCTTTCAGATCTTCCCACCAGAAACTCTACTGGTCTTTGCTTACAATTTACATTTCTACCTTGGGAATGTTGTGGGAATTAAAAATGTAGAGGTGGTGTTAAGCAGAAAAAAATGCCATGATTGTGTGGTTTGGGCTTTTTTTTTTTTTTTGTATTAACCTTTTCACAGCTTAATGTTTTCATTTCAGCATTCCAGTGGGTACACAGATCTTCATCCAGCCCAGAAATTTTGATAATAACAACAGTAGAATGAATCCTCAACAAGATAGCAAAAAAACTTTCTTTAAGATTTCCTACAAATGTTCTGATGTTTGCATTACGATAATAATAAACTGAAAACCACCTAAATCACATTAAAAGATAAAAATTAAGCTGAATGAACAGAAAGGAATTACTCAAGCCCTTTAAAAAGAAGAAATAATGGGAAAATACGTAAATAAGAATTTAAAAGTGAAAACCATACTTATACAGGACTGGGAGCATTATATCCAGATCCAGTAAAAGGCTGAAAAGTAGTATGTCAAATAGACTATTTCAGGGATATGAATGAATGAATGAATCAATGAATCAATGAATCAATTAATGAGTTCTATGGCCAACTCCCATACTGAAAATAGAAGCTAAAGCATTTTCATCAAATGTATAAACCTCAACATATAATTTTTATTTAAAATTAATTACATTTTTGTCTGTCTGTAATATTTCTTTCAGGTTAAACATCAGATTATATTTCTAAAATTAACTTTCATTCTCTGTCTTGTACTTATTCCCTAAATAAAATACAATAGACAACATCATTGTCCAGCAGTTCATAGTTACTAAATCTACTTCAGATGGAATAAATGAATGCACATGTTCTACATAGATTTCTACCTTAGAGTATGGTAACCCCTGATTCTTTCATAGGACAACCCTGATGATCATATCATGCTGTTGGCATGATACATTTATGTGGAAATGAATATGATGAGCACACATCACCTGAAACTCCAACAATAAGTCTCACAACTGATTCTGAAATAACAATATGACTCTTACAGAGGGCCCACACACATTTGGGGTACACACCCCAAAAAGACATTAGTACAAACACAATCTTAAAACTTTACAGGTGAGAAATGATACCTCCTATAAAGAACTCTGACACATCATTTTACCCTTCTTATTACTTTTGTTGCCCATTTTTGAAGTGAGCATAGAAGTATATAGGATCTACTTAACTTTTACTTGAAAATTCAGGCTGGGATTTCTCCAGGTAAAGAGCATCAATTAGTGCATTATTCCAAGGCACTGAACAAGCTGAAAAAGTCCTCTACCTCCAGTTCAGAATTTCCTAGATAATACTGTTCACCTACAGTGTATTTAATTTCTTTGTATTGTAGCCATAGTGACAAATTTTATTCATAAAATTTGTGGCACTGAGCACTAGAGCTTTTTGTTTTCAAATGAAAGGTTATCAGCCTTCTCTTTTTATGCAATGCTTTATAATTGAGTGTTATGCCTCCCATCCTCAGCTGATCCATCCCAACTTTCAGTCGTAGTCAGTCTTTACTATATATGATAAATATTTCTTATAGTGTATACTTAATAGTACCAAAAGCCCTACAGGGGAGGACTGGACTATTGTGAAGGCAATACTATAGCTTAAAGTTCTTTTCAGGATGGGAGGTGACAGTGATCCATATAGTGAATGATCCATGATAAATATAGGAAAACATACCATTGCCTCTAAGCCACACATTCAGGTACAACTGAACTATCCATTTCCAAAAAATCCAGATTTTTCTAGGAGATTAGGTACTAAAGTTATTGCCAAGCTCAATTCAAATTTCTAAAACTATGATCTGGTTTTATACAGAAGGAAAAAAAGCATTAAAAAAAATCTTTCTGTTGTCCTCCCCCTTCAAGAACTTTTGAATATCTAGTCATTGCAAATGGACAGGAACCATACATTTTGAGGAAGGGAAGAAATACAATGAAATGTACTAAAACATACTGAGCATAAACACCAAGGCATTCCAGGATGGGAAAATAAACACACTGATTTAGTCTTGGTGATATTTGATTCAGTGCATGTGAGAGTATTATCACAATTTTAATGGAGATTTCAATGCACACATTATGCTGACAAAGTACGATAACTACTGTTTAGAAACTAAGAGTAATATGAATATAGGCAACACATCAGCAACAGTTTTAAAGCTTTCTAGCTAGGTTCTTTTTTTCCCCCCTACATTTTTTCTAAGCATTTTTGTAAACTGAAAAATAATAAAAAATCTACGTACTTCATTTAGGAACCTTTTCAATGAAAACCAAGTTATTTTGAATCAATGTACCAGACATACCAGCTAAAAAATTGCTTAGGAGAGGGATGTGGAGGGGTGTCAAAGTAAAGCACTTTCAGTGCTGTTTTCAAAAACCAACAAGGCAACAAAATGAAAAGATCTGAAGGTTTCTTTATTTGCTTCTGGTGTTGGATTTTTACAAAACATGACAATTACAGAGGCATGTATTTTTTCTGTTCATAATATGCAATGCTGATTCGTGATCATACTTGTTTTCTTGTCAGAATAAAATGGCAACTGATTAGATGCTGCTCTTTTATTGATGCTGAAAGGATAAATAAACTTCTTAAAAATCCTTCATAACTCTAGCTGTTCCTTACGTAGCAGTAACACTCACCATAGTATGTTTCATCAGTTTATCACCTGTGGTCATATCTAGTTCTATTCAAGTTTGTGTGACATATCTAATATTGAGATTAAGTCCTCCATCTGGAGGGGAAAAAAAGTGTGACAGCATGAATTAGGGTTATTAATTACTGGGAGTAAAAAGATGAACTTCTGTTTCTCTGAAAACCAAGAAATCCAGCAAGGAAGAGGGGGTTTTCCCCTTTCCCCCCACCCCACCCCTTTCATAACAGTCCAGAAGCATCTTTTCTCAGACAAAGCTCTTTCAGTTGCAGTTCAAGTTGCTACTTGTTCCCAATGTTTTTCTTACTTCTCTCTGCTTTTCTCTGATGTTTCCTTTGGTCTTTGCTTTTTACCTTTTGTTTTTTATAAGCATACCTTGACTACACATTAAAAATAAACATGATGAACAATGTATGAAGAGTCATAAATAAAATTCAAACGTTTTTGTGGGACTATGCTGAAAATAGTGAGAGATGCCAGTGTTTGGGGTCTAAATTTCTCTCATATCCCAAAGAGTTTTCACATTTCATATACTTATATCCTTGCTGACTTCCGTGCATATGAAGATCTCAGGAACAGTTTGCCATGAATATGTAGCACTCATAAAGCTTTAAAATAAAGAATTAACTTTATTAAAATTAATCAATCTTTTTCTTGGCCAAATATTGAAGGATAATAATCTAAGGAATTTGAGTTACAGTTGTACGGTAAGGAGGAAGTTCCAGGCACAGCCTTGTTGCAACTCGATGTCAGGGTTGTGTTTGTGTGCAAAACCAGCACACCTGGTCATCAAGTGCCCATGTCATCCAGCAATGTTTCAATCATCTATGGCATAGGTGTCAGAGCAGACACTCCTAAGGCATGGTGATGGACTCCACTTCTAGCCACCTTTGTGACAATGCACTTGACTAGATGTTACAGGACTCTACAGGAGAATTTTTGAATCTGGAATATTCTCCCATCACAGGCCAGCTGATGCTGACATAACCTTTTGTGTACATTTGTGTTGTACACAGTTTAAAGCAATCAATAGTAATGGATGGATTGTCCATATGTGGGAGTGGTCACACAGGACCACTGACCAGGTGAATTAGAAGAACTCATCAGAACAGTCTCAGCTGACCCTGCTAAGAAGTCATTGCAAAACCCTTCATCACCCAGTCAATAGACCACTGAGCTCCAGGCATTCACCGATACATGAGATCACTTACCTTTGAAATGAGGAAATAGAATTAGTTTTAAGCAAACAATCTGCCTATGAGTGATTGTGTACCAGAAAAAAATACATGTTTCAAATCCATCCTAGGGTCTAGGAATTCATACTGAAAGATGGCAGCACTGAGCAGGTAACCAGCAAGTCTAAAACGCTCTTTCTGAGATTGTCCTTCTAATGCTATCTCAGCTAATCACTTCTGAGATATCCTGAAAAATACATGGAGGAGCATTCAGAAGTCTACAAAAGGACCATAAAAACCTACTAGATTACTTCACTGGGGCTTGGCTGTGTAATGGCTTTTAATAAAACACTTCACTAATAGTTCTGGAGAGGATTTTTTTTAACTGTTCAAATTAGTGCATTTTGCAATTTCTTTTTTTTCCTGTGAGCACTAAGTTAGATTTCTTCTTTCTACATTTATATCCACATTATTGGTAAAACTATCATAGACTAGAAATAAAGTAATTTGTTAGCATTGAATAAGGAGGAAGTTGTTCATCCTACATGAAATTCAACATATTGAACCCAACAGAAAATCTCCTATACAGAAGAATTCTCACCTCAAGTCTTTGTATCATTGTGGTATAAATTCAAATTAGTCCAGAAAATAAAAGCTACTGACAACAGTTCTGTGGAAATACCGGCTCAAGCTCCCAAAAGTATCTTCTTCCAAACAGTTTATGAATTTTATTTTAGGTTTTGGATATTTTTTTGGTAATATCATGGCAAACTTCCAGACAAGAGTGTTGGTAGAAGATGTCTGTGACTGATTTGCAATAGAAATCTGAATAATTTATTTTTTATTTAAGAAAGCTACAGTCATTAGTAATATATGGTTGACTGCTGTTTCAGGCAATATCATAGTATTGGTGAATGCAATCTGGATGCTCATTTCACTCTAACAAGGAAGAAAACAAAAACAAGCTGCTTTGCATTATACAGGGACAAAAGAGGTAAAAAAATGGAACTTTTTATAGCTCTATGATCAAGGTCAAAGATGACAAAGGAAGAAAAAAAGTAGCAATATGGACACTACGGAACTATACAATGATTAAAATCTCATTTTACACCAAGGAAATTGCTTGAACACAAATAGAAGCTCTTCCAGCTAACTTTTTGCTCTGTAAACATTTTAGATGCTCTTGGAATGTTTGATGAAATTTTCATCCCCTGTACAATAGTCTTTTGTAGCATTTCTTATTAGTCTGGACTTGCAGCATGCCAGCATTAAACATTAATCCTCTACATAATGAAACTGTGAGAATGGATTTCTATGAAATTTCACACATTTGTTAGTCTGGTGAGGAAGATGCTCATTTTCATGTCTGGCTTTTCAAGGTTTTCTGATTAAAAAAATAAAAGGCATCTCTAAAATCAAGATTGGTTGGAAACTGAGAATAGTTGCTTTTTTCTCATTGGTGTTAATGTTTTTATTTGAAACTGAATTGGAAAAAAAAACCTCAAAAATCTGTGGGAAATACTTGAGTTCAAATGAAGCATACAGCATGTAGTGGAGTTATGCACAACTGACACTAGGCACAGCACTAGCATATGACCAGCACTGTCAAAGTATGTCAGGTGACAACTCACAGGTACATCATAGCTTATACATGCTTAGCATCACACCTGCTGTCATTTATTTACATTTGTACAGGTGCAGTTCATTCTGATATAAAAATTAACACCATGCACATATAGCCAGTACTTCCAGACTTAAGATGTTTGGTGGTGGGTTGTCCCAGATTTTAAGGCTTAGGCTATTTGACTTCACATTAGCAACATAGGTATGTCCCTTTGAAGATGGGGGATAGTAGGTTGCAGTCATATTCACCTCGGCAGAGACATTGAATGAGACAATAAGGGAAGTTTTTGACTAGGTAAAACTGCATTGAGTTAGATTGCTCTGTTCTGGGAACCAAGGAGAGTAAAAGCTCTTTCAGCAGACTGTCCTCGTGGATGGAGGTGCCTTGGTGAATCTGTGGTTAAATGCAGTCAAGGTGTGTATATATATATATATATATATATGCGCATGCATATATATACATATATATAAATATATATACGCATGTGTGTGCGTGTACGCATGTAGTATATATGTGCATGTATATATAAAAAATCCCCTAGCCTGTCTCCTGAGAGTGTAATCTAATGCCTCAGCAAGCTGTAAGATCCATCCCTGGCAGAAGTACTTTTGGCTTCAGCAAGCATCTTCCATGAATCAATCATTACAGAAATACAGCAATAACAGGCTCTCTATGCATAAAAGGTGGTGTGTGTTCCATTTTTCTCACCATTACCCCAAGTAAAATTTCCAGAAAGGTAAAAAAAGGAATTTTTTTTCTGTTCCTGTAAAAGGGATTGGAGTTAACTAATAGAAATTGAGACTTTTAGAGCATAACGTTAGCATAAATATATCAACATTTTCTCTAGCTGGTCTTTAAGCATATATCTATTTATATGTAGAGTTCCCTAATACTGGCACACAGTCCCAGTGCATTATAAATGCAAACATAGACTTACATGTTATTAGTTCCTGAATTAATTTAGAGGTTTTTGTTCTGGAATGTTGTCTTTGAGAGAGACAAATGGTTTCTCAAATTACTTCAGAAGACTGTAGGGTAGAGCTGATCAAAGAAAAACTTTACAAATCTCTAACATAAAACAGTTACAAATGCTATAATAAACTGAGAAGTAAAATGAATGCCCATGGTGTTAGGGAGTTCACCTACTGTGAGACTGATTCTGAGAGTAGGGTGAGGAATTAACAAGAATCACAGTTTTTCAGGATTGAATGGGATCTGCCAATCACAGCTCCTTCTCTGAATTCTTTTGCTCATGTCTTAAGAATGCTTAAAAAGGCACTTCAAGACAAAAATATAGCTTCTTGAGTTAAAAAATAGCCAAAAAATCCCTTCCATTGGACAAGACAATAATAAAAAGCAGCCACTATTTATGCACAGCAGTGTGAGATGAGATTGCCTAAACCATGTGGAGCCCACTACCTTTTAAATTTCAGGTAAGATAGAGATGACCCTTTGGATATGGGACTCTGATGTCATTTACAGTTAAGGCACCTAGGATGCAGAAAGTTTCAAAGCATGAACTGTTTCTCACGTCTGCTTCAAAGAAGTAAATTAAGATATATAGAAGATTAAAAGAATATTAGTATTTCTAGTTAAAAGAATATAACTAGACAGAACAAATAACCACATGAAAATGCCATATTGGTGACTAATGTAACATCTTTCATTATTCATAATCTTATGAGTTTAACTCCTTACTTACTATACTTCATTCACCCCATAATCATTCAACTCTGCCAAGCTTGTTCCTACATTCACTGTCACCCATTTTCCTATTGCTGGAAGCTCATTCAACCCCACCTGTCTACTAAACAATTTCTTTCCACCTTTTATATATGAACTGTACAGTAGGATACTAAAATAAATAGATAAGTAGATTGTTTAGTTAGCTGGTCAGTCCTCAGCTATAAAAATATGGCTGTTTGGGGGGGATTTCACTGAGCAGATTTCTGGACCAGTTTGAGAAGGAAAGGCATGCCAAAGAGAAAATTGCAGAAGAAAATCTACGTGAAAGGTGTTGAAAATAGACAAAATAAAAAGAGTGAAGTGGAAATAGGAAGGTAAATAAGATCAGAATGAAGCCATCAGTTTTAAGAGATCTGAATTGAACATTGCAACATGTAGCTGATTGCAGAGCAGCAGGAATGTAGCAGCACCTGTCTGCTAACCTCAGGAACTGCCACTGTTAAATTTGATATCAGTCATTTAATAGACAGCAGTAAGAATCAAAGATACTGATATGTTGCAGTGTTGGGGAACAAAGTGTTATTTATTGGCAAGTGAAAACATCTGAATGGGACAGTGTTCCAATTCTGGATTCAAATTACAATAAACATACTTGCAAAGTATCTCATTTTCCATATTCCTTCACTTTTGTGACATAAGATTAGTGAACTCCAGATTTTCACAAGGAGTCACACCGGTGTCAGGTAGGTGAATCCTTTAATAAGATGCATAGATAAATATTGGAGGGAGAGACTTTCTACAGACAGAATGATATAAAATGACAGACTGTGGATTTGTCAAGACACTGGATATGTTCTGTAAAAGTTCCCTACTTAGATGCATAAATCTAGACAACTAACCTTACAACAATGATGGACATAGGTGCAAATTCTGCTGTTTTAGTAAGAAAAGTAGAAAGATATTAAAAGAAATGTGTAACAGAGAACAAAATAATTTTCTAAAAAATAGAGTAGAACAAATGTTTCCTGAATTTTTGAAACCATGTGTGTTTGAAGATAGAAAGCATAGTAGAAAATGGCAAACAGAAACTTAGTAGATAAAACAGACAGTTAAAGCGTATGTTATGTTGTGTATGTATGTTATGTATGGTATGTTTTGACAGTCATGAATACTTAAAGCTCATTGACGGTTGCCAACTGAAGGCAACCTCTCCAACACACTTCCACACATGGTGAGAAGTGCAAAGAAGCAGTTTACTCAGGAGAGCACAGACTTTTTATAGGGTAGGTTGGGGAAAGATCTAGAAAATGGGAGGTATCATGAAGGGCATTGGGTAGAAGCAGGGGAGAAGTGAGTAACCAGGGAGACAAACAACCAATAAAAGGACAACCATCAATCAACCAATAAGGGAACAGGGTCCTGGGCAGGGATGGGAAAATAGCCTGGGGGATTATGGCAAGAAGAAAACATGGAGGGGATGAGTATGGGAAAAATAAAAACTGGGAAGCCATATTGAAATTGAAAAATTGGGGAAGTGTTAAGACTATTAACAATAAAACAACAAAACCCATATAAAATCTTCTGCAACATTAAGTTCTAAACTCAGTTTGTGGTCTGTCTCAGGTGTCACTGGCTCTAGTCCTTCTTGACATTCATAAATCCACTGCCAGCAGTATTTTTCCATGACATTTTTAGTATGACATGCATTTCCCACATCTCCCTTTTTTGTTTTTTGTATGGCGGGGTCAGCTCGAATGGACCAGCAAGCCTGGGGACAGCTAAATAAACAAGCAAGGAGAAACACCACAAACAAACCCAACAATAGAAACAACACAAATTTTTAAATTGCAGCAGAAGGACCTTTAAGGGGTAGCCAGCTGAAAAGGTCATCTAATGTTACTCCATCATCCTCTCGAATCTCATGGACTAGAGACTGAAGCTGGTTGATGTGGGAAGGAATAGATTTGGAGTGGTTGGAAAAGTTAAGGCAACACAGTCCCTTTAATTCCTGGCAACCATGGCCATTGATTAGTAACAAAAAAATCAATCACTGCCCTATTCCAGAGGGTAGCATTTTTGTTTTGCTGTACATCCAATAATAATTCCTCCAGGGCTTCATGGGTGGCATTCGCCTCCTTAGCTAACCAGCACCCCATTTTTTTTAACAAATCAAGGGTGTGCATTGTGCCAATTGCAGGAATTATTGCACAGCCCAAGATGTTTTCACTGTGTGACTGAAAGTGCATGTTAGAGTCACATTCTCTGGTGAATTCATGAAGGTGCTGCATTTTGGCAATGGGGTGCTGCTGAGCTGAGTTCAGTGACGGAGGAGGCACAGAAGCAAACTGCGTTGCCTTAGGAGGAGAGGCTATGGGTAGGGTTTTCACTTTAACTTACGGGGTTTGCATTTGGAAGAATCTGGTATCCGAAGATACCAGTCCCTGCCACTGTCTTTGCACCCTAGGAGGTTCCATCTGTCAGGAAGATACTGGCCTCTCAGTCCTCAATGCCTTATGTATTGTTTCTGGACTAATGCTTCTTTTCACTATTTTCCTGGGAAGATCTGCTGGTAAGGATTCGATAATATTGACTGGATTAAATAAAGTAAGTTTTCCAAAGGTGCACAGCACACCAATCACCAAACTTGGAATAGCTTTCCAAACCCTGAAACCACAAATTAAGAAAACTCCTTTGGAGACAAGAACCGAATAGGGGGGTGTAATGGGATTGATCCATGGCTTCCTCAGTAACTAGGTGTAACTAAGGAAGTGGACATTACAAAGTATTCCACACGTGTTTTCCACATAAGAGTAGGAGGAGGGGAGATAGGAAGGGGTGGTAGTATTCCCTTCTTCCGGGAGCTGGGAGCAGGAGAAGCCTGGACAGTCTGTTCTTTTTCTGTTGGTTTTCCTATCCCGGGATGTGGTGAGATTATTTCATGCTTGTTCTCCTTTCCTGAGGTCTTTAACAGTATTTATCTTTCATTTGTTTTGGTTTGGTTTTGGGGGTTTTTTCCCCTATTTCTGGTTGACCAGTCCTCTTTTTTCACCTTTCCCTTTTCCCCCTGGGATGGGGATCCAGTAGTGTGTACAGTTGCATATGTACCTGCAAATGTTAGAAAATATAATTCCTTTTTAATTCAGTTCAGTTTCTTCTAAGTTCTTTTCTTTTCAGTTTTTTTTCCTTTGCCGGGAAGGCTCTGGGGGGAGGGAGGAGGCAGTTCAGGGTTAGTGAAAAAACTAGGCCAACCTGAGACATTATCTTTGGTGGCCCGTATGGGGAATGACCTTCAGATGTTTTGGTTCATTCTGTAAACAATCTCTTGTTTACAGAAGAGAGTCCAGGAGAACTGCCAACTGAAGTTGTATTTACAAAACAATTACCTGGAAGGCAGCCAAGAGTACATTGTTGTTAAAAACAAGGGATTTTTGTTTGGAAACAGAGGGCTCAGAATAAGGAAAACAATGGAAAGAATGGTTTTCACCTTTTTTACCAGCTACCTGAGGGGTACCAGAGGAGGTGGCTCTAACCATGGCCCCAAAGTTCGCATGGCCCTGCGGCCTCTTATAGTGAAAGGGCTCTTGTTAAAAGTGCCCTCTACACATCATGCCACTGATGCCACGTGGAGCAAGTGGATTGCTTTGATTACACAACGTGTTCGAATTGGGAGTTCGAATCGCCCTGGAATTCTAGAAGTCATAACCAATTGGCCTGAAGGTGGGAACTTCAGCCTGGCAGATGAAGAAGAGGAAGAGTCGGTGAGTCGAGCTGAAGAAGTTTCACCATATAATCAGCTGCCAGATGAAGAGACGCACTACACCCTTTTCACTGATGGTTCTTGCCGTATCGTAGGGAGGAGCCGTAAGTGGAGAGCAGCTGTGTGGAATCCCACCCAACGGGTGGCAGAAGCCACCGAGGGGAAAGGCGAATTGAGTCAGTTCGCAGAACTCAAAGCTGTCCAATTGGCCCTAGACACTGCAGAAAGAGAAGGATGGCCAAGGCTCTACTTGTACACCGACTCATGAATGATAACAAATGCTCTCTGGGGATGGCTAGACCGGTGGGAGAAAATGAATTGGAGGCATAGAGGGAAACCCATCTGGGCTGCTGATCTGTGGCAAGACCTTGCTGCCAAAGTAAAGAAATTGAACGTGAGAGTCCGCCATGTAGATGCCCATGTGCCCAAAGGTCGAGCTAATGAGGAACAAGATAATAACAGACAGGCAGACCGAGCTGCACAGATCCAGGTGTCACAAGCAGACCTCGACTGGCAGCAAAAGGGAGAACTGTTCCTAGCTCGACGGGCCCATGATGCTTCGGGCCATCAAAGCTGGGACACAACCTATAAATGGCCACGAGACCGAGGAGTGGATTTAACCATGGACACTATTTCCCAGGTTATCTGCGATTGTGAAACCTGTGCTGCCATTAAGCAGGCAAAAAGGTTGAAGCCCCTCTGGTATGGTGGACGCTGGGACAAGTATAAATATGGAGAGGCCTGGCAGGTTGACTACATCACATTGCCACAGACTAGCCAAGGTAAGTGCTATGTGCTTACCATGGTTGAAGCGACCACTGGATGGTTAGAGTCATATTCGCTACCACATGCAACGGCCCGCAATACTATCTTGGGCCTTGAGAAACAGGTCCTGTGGAGGCATGGTACTCCAGATCACATTGAGTCAGATAATGGGACTCATTTCAAGAACAGTCTAGTGGCCACTTGGGCATGGGAACATGGTATTGAATGGGTATATCACATTCCATATCATGCACCTGCTGCTGGAAAGGTTGAAAGGTGCAATAGACTGTTAAAAACAACCCTGAAGGCACTAGGTGAAGGAACTGGGATAAGCATTTAGCCAAGGCCACCTGGTTGGTTAACACAAGAGGCTCTGTCAATCGAGCTGGTCCTGCCCAAGCAGAATCCCTCCATACGGTAGATGGAGACAAAGTTCCAGCGATTCACTTGAGAGGCATGTTAGGGAAATCTGTCTGGATTACTCCTCCCTCGGGCCAAGACAAACCGATTCGTGGGATTGTTTTTGCCCAAGGGTCCGGAAACACCTTGTGGGTAATAAGGAAAGATGGTGAGATCCAGTGTGTGCCCCAAGGCAATCTAGCCTTGGGAAAAAACTAATTATGTGCTTTGAGTTGTGTTTCGCAGGAAACCAGACACGAGATGAGAAAGACCCAAACAAAGCTGATACTGGTATCCCATGATGTCCAGCGATAAGGCAGCCCTAATCTGTGAACCATTCCTAACTTGGAACTGTGACTTTAACCAAAGGGCGAAGGACCCAAGCTCTAGTGATGCTGGTGTTGATCCTTGATGACAAGACATCTGCCTCGAAGGACTGCATATGGACTATATATATATGTATATATGCGTGCGATATAAGCGAATGTGAGAATTCAAGGACTGTGTGGAAAGACCAGTGTGGAATAAGGGGTGGAGAATGTAATGGGTTTGATCCATGGCTTCCTCAGTAACTAGGTGTAACTAAGGAAGTGGACATTACAAAGTATTCCACACGTGTTTTCCACGTAAGAGTAGGAGGGGAGATAGGAAGGGGTGGTAGTATTCCCTTCTTCCGGGAGCTGGGAACAGGAGAAGCCTGGACAGTCTTCTGTTTCTGTTGGTTTTCCTATCCCGGGACGTGGTGAGATTATTTCATGCTTGTTCTCCTTTCCTGAGGTCTTTAACAGTATTTATCTTTCATTTGTTTTGGTTTGGTTTTGGGGGTTTTTTCCCCTATTTCTGGTTGACCAGTCCTCTTTTTTCACCTTTCCCTTTTCCCCCTGGGATGGGGATCCAGTAGTGTGTACAGTTGCATATGTACCTGCAAATGTTAGAAAATATAATTCCTTTTTAATTCAGTTCAGTTTCTTCTAAGTTCTTTTCTTTTCAGTTTTTATTTTTCCTTTGCCGGGAAGGCTCTGGGGGGAGGGAGGAGGCAGTTCAGGGTTAGTGAAAAAACTAGGCCAACCTGAGACAGAGGGAAAATTAATTTGAAATGTAATCTCATCTCTGCACCAGAAACTGAGATTGAAATATACCCCATGGAATGTCATGATAAAGATCCATGACATATCATGGTCATCTTCATCAACAAAATTAAAACAGAGAGGGGAAACAGAAATGCCCAATATTTCCAATTCCTCTGGCCGCTGCCATTGATACCAGAACACTGTCCTAGCAGATTGAACTCCCGGAGGACGTGTGAAACAGTCAGCAATGGGATTGTTTTAATGATTAGAATTGTCACGCCATGGTGGGTACTTACGTCTAAAGTCAACCCATTCTCTAGGAGTCCACTGGATGCCTACTAAACAAGTTTTAGAAGGATTAGAGGGGTCAAAAGTAGAAAGACAGACGTAATCTATGTCTAAAGACTGTGCCAAGGCCTGCCAGATGTTCTGACCCAGGGACATTACCCACGCTGGAAGTGGAGGAGGATATGTGGGATGCAGCCAGTGTTGTACAACAGTGGATCAAGTGATGAGAAGGACTAGAGCCACAAGGAGAAGGCTCATTCTTCTGCTGTAGCATCTCCCTATCAGGTTTGGACGCAATTTCCATGGTGTAGCCATATATATATCTGGATGGGATCCATTCTGTGCCAGACACTCTGGAGACACAAACATGCCACCTCCCCCAGGTAATAAGGGAGACAAGGCCGACCCATTCCCCAGTTAGCACATCCTTGTATGTCACTGTAGCTTCTGTGTTTATACGGTCCTTTGTTACATTAAAGTGCCTCTGGATTGGAGGGATCTCCTGCTCCAGGCGATTTAAAAAATTGATGACATACAATGCCTTTAATTTTTCATGAGGATTAAGTCCAATAGTGGAGTTTTGTTGTTTAATGAGCATAATTTTAAGTGTTTGGTGGGCCCATTCCACCACTGCTTGGCCTGTAGGAGAATGTGGTATCCCCATAATATGCAAAATGCCCCACATGTTAAAAGCTCCCTTAGAGAGGCAGAAACATATGCAGGCCCGTTATCCATTTTAATATTTTTCAGGAGGCCAAGGTAAGCCATAGCTGCTAAGACGTGTTTTTTAACATCCCAGGCTTTTTCCCCAGAGTGGGCAGTAGCTGTGATAGTGCTGGAGCAAGTGTCTATAGACACGTGGACATATTTAATAAGTTTCACAAACGGGGTGTAATGAGTGACATCTAACTGCCAGAGATCAAGGGGATTTATTCCCCTGAGGTTAACTCCTTCTGATGGCAGGGGAGCAATACTCTGGCAGTCAGGACATGCAGAAATTATCACCCTCGACTGAGCTACAGTGATCTCAAATTGTTTTCTAAGGGCCTCAGCATTCTGGTGAAAAAAAAATGAGGCAATCTGACCTAGTCTAAATTGTTTGGGACCACTGCAGCTTGAATTTTTATTGTGAAGGTGGCTATCTGATCTGTCATATGATTTTCTTCAACCAGTGGCCCAGCAGTGCAGTATGTGAACGGATATGGATGATGTAGAACTTACACTGACACTTTTGAATTTCCTGAAGAAGTCTTTTAAATAAAAATGACATCCTTAAGATAATGATTTTTGATACATTGGATTCATCATCATGGCTAGGCTTCGCGAACGAAGATCAGAACCATGCTTGATACTGGGGATAGTGGACGTCCTGAGCGTCATTCTGCTCTAATTGCCCACAAACTGTCACGGCTCAACATTGACATTGCTGCTCTCAGTGAAGTTCGTCTTCATGAGGAAGGCAGCCTTAAAGAACATGGGGCTGGCTACACACTCTACTGGTCAGGCAAACCCAAAACCGAAAGACACATTTCAGGAGTTGGCTTCATGATTAAAAACTCCATTGCCTCCAAACTTGAAAGTCTGCCGACAGGTCATTCTGATCGCATTATGTCCTTACGCCTCCCTCTACACAACAAGCAACATGTTGTTTAGTTGATGCGAACTTCTTTTCCAGGACCTTTGATAAGGGTGAATACGCTCTGGGGTGGTGCTTGAGCTCCACAGATTCTCTGAATGTCCATGTATGGCTTGGTAGTCTACCATCTACGCAGCCAATCATTTTCTGCAAATATGGTCAGTCTGCTCCTGTATCTAGGAGGCCTTTGACTAAAATAGGCTGGTCAGAATTAGGGAAGAAAACAGAGCATCTAAGCATAGGTTTCTCAATAGAAATGGGCTACGACCATTGTACCTGAGGTGTATCATCCACAGCACCTAGTTTGGTGATACTTGGAATGAGCAGCAGGGCCATACGTATCTGATCTTCCACTTGCAGAGGTGGGAAATGAGCATTTCAATAACTTGGATTGACCTCAGATGACACAACGTAACCTTTTGCAGAAGGAGAGTCAGGTCCATGTTGTTCGATGTTACTGTTCCCATAATGACAAATTCCTCCTGTAAATGTTGCAAGTCAGAGATAGGGGTTAATAGTATTGACTGGTAATTCTCAGTGTTTAGTGTGAGGATCTGGGGAGATGCCAGCTACACCCTAGAGATACTTGTTGTGGATCCCCTTTTAGAATTGAGGGGAGCAACTGGCTGCAGTGGACTTGAACTTGGAGGCATTTTCTGTTCTTGCACTGCCCCTCTTACTCTGCTCCGCATTTCTTGGAATGGTAGACCACTTAGAAGTAAGTTTAGGAAAGAGTGACCTCACCTTTGGGGGCAAAGGCCTTCCCTCCTTGTCAAATAAGGATATACAATCCTTGGCCCGATGAAGTCCTATTCAACACTGGGGCATTAATTTGATGGAATAGATGGTGACTTCTTCTGGAGATGGGGACAGTGTTTTTTGTGGTGCCCTGTTTGCTTACAATTAAAACATATACTTTCTGATGGCTTCAGAGCAGCCAAAGCCTGGGTTAATTTGGAGGCAAACTGTGCTTAGGACTCTACTAATTTGTCAGGGATTGACACCTGAACCTCAACAAGTTGCAACGCTACAGAAGTCTGTGGGCCAACATTGTGGCATGCTTTTATCACTGACATTGGAGTAGGGTTTTGTAATGTCTTGCAGAACTTTCTGCATTAACTATTTGATTGTTCAATGGCCAATTTTAAAAATAATGCATCTTGGGCTTCTTTTTTTTTTTAATATGCTTGGCTATGGCTTCTTCAAGGCATTCAGCAAAATTGATAAACAACTCATCAGGCCTCTGTTGTATTTCAGTGAATGATGGAGCTGCTACCAAAACTTCTGGAATGACCTGCAAGGCTTGGAGGGCTAAGTTTGTTGTGATGTTCAACTCATTCAGGGGAATTTTTGCGTGGGCTAAATTTGAAACATAAGGGCCCTCTCTGAAGACAACATTGATAGTGTCCAGCACAGAAGCTCCAGTAGAGGAGAAAATCTCCTCTGCCCATTTTCGTATTAAGGCCTTTCATTCATCCTCAAACAATGAGGCTTGACTTTAGTAAACAGGGATCTTACTAACTACTTAATGTTGTTGGGAGTAAACACAAAAGCTGAAAATAACTAATTAAGGATTCCCACAGCAAAAAGAGATCCAAGTCTATAGTCTCTAATCACTTTCTTTGCATCCTTTAACAGTGGAAAGGGAATGGGTTCCCATACTGGAGGACCGTTTGGATGATAGAAAACTGGAAAGGCCTTTATAAGTTTCAAATCAGTTGTATCCTCAGCCTGTTGCTTATAGAACACCAACAGCTTGAAGAGGTTTCAATTCCAGGCCTCTGTCTTGGACACTTGGTGTTTTGCCAGCTCAACCCAAGACATCTGAGTAGCACTATTTTGGGATGGATCTTTACTACATCCACTATTTTGATGGACCTCAACTTCCAGTGGAATGGGAGGGGTCAGGTCAGAGGCTACACCCTCCTGCGAGAAGGGGCTCACAGCCACATGATCGGAAGTGGGAGGTGTGCAGTTACCGTGTGAGTTGTCATTTTGGAAACCATTTTGAGGAAGGGAGTACTGTCCACCATTTTTGTGCCCTCATTCTGGCACGGTCAAGATGAGGGTGGAGGGGGGCTTGGCTGGCCATTTTGTGAGGGAGAAGGGTAGCAATACTGTGGGGAATATGATGCAGTGCAAATTTTGTGTTTCTGTCCCCGATTATTCTCCAGTGGTAATCACACACTTCAACTGCACAAATTCCCATTCTGACACTCTCTTGGGTCCCCTATTTCTGGTGTGTCCAAGATAGTAAGGATCACTCACCATGCCACAGTTGCTTAAGCTGTCAGTTGGTCTTTTTGCTGGGCAGCCTGCCGTAATTTAAAACCAAGTTTGTCCCATTCCGAGTAAGGAGGTTGGTAAGGAACTACATAATTGGTTTTTGAGAGCCACTTAATCAATGATTTTAGGGAAATTTTATCCAGGGGATGTTTGTGACAATAAACTAAGGTTCTGAGCCAGCTGTAGTTTTCCTGCTCCTTCTTGGAAAGGCGGGCTCCCATTATGAAAATTAAAATTCAGTATGTAAAGGGTGTAAAGGAAAAACACAACTACACAGCTGCGGATCTACCTCATCCAGTGGGTAGGTCATTTGGTCACTGACTGCTGCCACTTAGCTCTGGGGCATCCGTCTGATGGGGAGCCAACCCATTCCACCATTTTGAGCCCATGGACTCCTGGTGAGGTATTCTTCACAGAATGATCCTGCCTCCAAGGCCCCTGTTCAGGCACAAAATTGACGGTTGCTGATCCTACTGTCATTTTATGGCACCATGGAGAAGTACAGTAAGCTGTTATTTACCCTTTTGCAGTTTACTTTAATTTCATACCTGCCCACTACTGTAAATCTCATTTGCAGATTTAAAATCTCATTTATTTCTAAAGTATGTCTTCTTCAGAGGGAAGAATACTGCAGTGCATTTCATTAGGCTAAGAAAACCACACCTGACATGCAAATAATAGCCACAACAAGGATCCTTTGCTTCAGCATATTACATCTCACTGAGGTATTGCCCTCATGAAATTATAGAATCATGAAGACTGGAAGAGATCTTTAAGATCATCAAGTTCAGTCATCCACCCAGTATTATCACTGTAACCCCTAAACCACTAAACTGTATCACCTGGCATCAGATCCAGGCACTTGAACACCTCCAGGGATAGTGACTTCACCACCTCCCTGGGCAACTTATTCCAATGCCTGACCAACCTAAAAATGATAAATATTTTTCTAATATCTAATCTGAATCTCCCCTGTCTCAGGTTAGGGCCATTTCTTCTTGTCCTCTCCCTGCAGACACAGTAGAAGAGACCAGCCCCCACCTCACTACAATCTCCTTTCCAGTGGTTGTAGAGAGCAATGAGGTCAGCCATGAGCCTTCTCTTGAGACTAAACAAACCCAGCTCCCTCAATTCCTCACATGACATGTTTTCTAGAACTTTCATGACATTTGTTGTCCTTCCCTGGACATACTCCAGCAACTCAACATCCTTTTTGAAGTGAGGGTCCCAGTGTTCATCATGGCTAGGCTTCTCGAATGAAGATTTGGGAAGAGCTCTACCCACGCTTGCTGCAAGCATGGGTAGGCCAAAAAGGCCAAAGGGATAGGCAAGACCAGTCACAAAAGGCACAGCAGAAAGTCTTCTTTGGCGATATTGGTGAGGAATGGTTCTTTCTGCATTGTCTTTTCTCCTCGAGACTGACTCTGTGCGTTCTCAAAGGAAGCAGCAGCGTCATGAATGGTGTGTCTCCATGAATCCCAGTTAGAGGCCAGAGTGGACCATTGGTGGCAGACAATATGGCCAAGGCTGAGGTGTTGTTTCAGGGAGTCCTTGTACCTCTTCTTCAGGGCTTCTCTCTTGCAACAGCCGGTGACAAGTTCACCATAGAGCACAATCTTCAGGAGGCGGTGATCCTCCATCCTGGAGATGTGCCCTGCCCAGCATAGCTGTGTTCTCATCAGCATGGCCTTCATACTGATGACCCCTGCCTGTTCAAGAAGAGACACATTGCTCACATAATCAGACCAGTGGATGTTTAGGATTGAACGGAGGCAGCGCTGATGGAAGGGTTCGAGAAGCCGCAGGTGGCGGCAGTAGATGACCCAGGATTCAGATCCATACAAAAGAGTGGACAGTACAATGGCTCTGTAGACACTGATCTTTGTACTTTTCTTCAGGTGTTTATTGGACCAGACTCTTTTATGGAGTTTTCCGAAGGCTCTGTATGCCTTTGCTAGCCTGTTGTCTATCTCTTTGCCGATCTTACTGTCTGAGGAAATGATACTTCCCAGATAGGTGAACTGCTGGACTGACTTAAGCTCTGATTCACCTATGATGGTGTGGGGATGATTGAAGACTTCCTGAGGTGCAGATTGGTAGAGAACTTCCGTCTTCTTCAAGCTGACTTCAAGCCCAAAAAGCTCGGCAGCCTCTGTAAAGCAGGATGTTAAGCGCTGCAGAGCTGCTTCTGTGTGAGTAACAAGGGTGGCATCGTCAGCAAAAAGCACCTCGTGTACAAGATGTTTTAGGGTCTTGGTGTGGGCCTTCAGTCACCTTAGGTTGAATAGGCTTCTATCGCTACGATATCGGATGGAGATGCCATTTTGTTCATCGAGGTCTGCCATGGCTCTTTGGAGCATCATGTTGAAGAAGACTGTGAATAGAATTGGTGTAAGAATGCAACCTTGTTTCACACCACTGGTTGTTGGAAAGGGCTGAGAGTGCATCGCCATATCTGACTTGTCCACGCTAATCCTCATGTAGCAGGGTGATCATTTTGAGGAACTTAGGGGGACATCCTAATTGTTCCAAGATCTGCCACAGGCCTTTTCTGCTCACAGTGTCAAAAGCTTTGGTGAGATCAGTGAAGGTTACATAGAGCCCTTTGTTCTGTTCCCTACACTTGTAGTTGTCTGAGAACAAATACCGTGTGTGTGGTGCTCCTATTGGCTCTGAAACCACACTGGCTTTCAGTTAGAAGTTCTTCAGCAACAGTGGGTACTAGTCTGTTCAGAAGTATTCTTGCAAGGATTTTACCAGCAATGGAGAGCAAAGTAATACCTCAGTAATTTGAGCAGTCTGTCTTGTACACGGTGATGATGACTGCATCACAGAGATCTGATTGATGGTAGTTTGCCTTGTTCCCAGCAACGCACGACAAGCTCTTGACATTTGGCATGGAGCGCTTGACCTCCATGCTTCCAGATTTCGGGTGGAATTCCATCAGCTCCAGATGCCTTGCCAGTTCTCACCTGTTCTATGGCCTTAAGTGTCTCTCCCATACTAGAGGCTGCATCCAATTCATTTTTCACCAGTTGTTGTGTAATGTGATGAATTTATGAGCCTTGGACTACATGGTTGGCACTGAAGAGAGTCTGAAAATGCTCATACCATCAGTTAAGGATGGAGGTTTTATCTGTGAGAAGCATTTGACCGTCTGCACTGAGTAGAGAGCTTTGAACCTGGTGTGCGGGTCCGTATACTGCTTTCAGAGCCTCATAGAATCCTCTTTGGTCACCCAAATCTGCGCATAGTTGGGTCTTTTCTACTAGATTGAGCCACCATTTGTTCTGGGTGTCTCCAAGTTTCTGTTGGAGCTTACTGCATGCAACACAAAAGGCAGCTTTTCTTACATGGCAAGATGGCTGAGCAAGGTGTGTTCCTGGATCTCTTGATTCTTTTCATCAAACCAGTCTTTGTTTTTCTTGAAGGAGAACCCTAAGGACTCTTCAGAGGACTGCAGGATGCAATTTTTAATATGTTGCCAAAGTGCTTCAGGAGAAGGATCTATGGGATTATCTTTAAGTCTAGTTTGAAGGTTTACCTGGAAGCTGTCTCTCACTGTGGCTGTTTGAAGATTGTTAACTTGGAGCCTCCTCCATGGAATGCCACCTCTCTTAGGTTTGGGCTTGAAGTGGAGTTTAAGTTTGCAGCGCACAAGGCGATGGTCTGTTTGACATTCTGCACTTGGCATCACTCGAGTATGATGGACATCACTGACATTTCTCTGTTGCACTAAGATATAGTCAATGAGGTGCCAGTGCTTGGATCGAGGATGCATCCAGGTTGTCTTCAGGCTGTCTTTCTGTTGAAAGACAGTGTTGGTGATGATGAGCTGCTGTTCTGTGCAAAACTCTAGCAGGAGGCGTCCATTGTCATTGCAGTTTCCAACACCATGCTTGCCCAGGACTCCTTTCCAGGCTTCAGAGTTCTTACCTACTCTGGCATTGAAGTCACCAAGGATTATGATCTTATCATCTGCAGGAACATTTTGGGTGAGGTGACGCAGGCTGGTGTAGAAGTTGTCTTTTTCTGCTGCGTCGACTTGGGAGAGTTGGGGTATATTCGCTAAAAAGAGCAACATGTTGCTTGTTATGTAGAGGGAGGCATAAGGAAATAATGTGATTGGAATGACCTGTCAGCAAATTTTCAAATTTGGAGGCAATGGAGTTTTTAATCATGAAGCCAACTCTTGAAAGGTGTCTTTCGGTTTTGGGTTTGACTGACCAGTAGAGTGTGTAGCCAGCACCATGTTCTTTATGGCTGTCTTCCTCACAAAGACGAACTTCAGTGAGAGCAGCAACGTCGATGTTGTGTCGTTACAGTTCGTGGGCAATTAGAGCAGAACGACGCTCAGGACATCCAGTACCCACACTATCAAGCATGGTTCTGATGTTCCAACACGCGAGTGTTAATTTGAACACACCTTTGGAGGTGCGTTGTTGTAGTTTGGGATTATTATGTAAATTCTCTCCCCTGCCACTAACTGCCCATGCCAGCAGTTAACAAAAAGAAGTAGTTAACTGCTGATCACTTGGATGGAGGCAGGTTTGACTCTTTTGTTTTGGGGGACATCTTTCCCTTTTTAGTTCGGTGGAACTGGGGAGCAGTGACTGCGGAGGAGGGAAGCTGCTCTGCTGGCTACTGTTAGGGCTTCTGGCTGAGATGCTGTATTTTCTTCTCACCGCGGCTGTTTCTCCTGGTTTCCTGCATCTGGGATCCCGGCCTCTGTTCCAGCCACCACCGCCTGCACCGTCACGGCCTGCCCGCCCCGGCTGGGGCAGTGACCCGGGAGAGAGAGGTGTGCAGCTGCTTTTGCAGGACACGTGGTGGTTTCCCACTTTCAGCTTTCTTTTTCCTTCATCTAGGACAAGAGACACAGAGTTCATCTGGGAGCTTACCACTCATCTGTCTCACTGGAGAGGGACTGGGAACTACTGGGAACTCACTCCGCAGCCAGCCGGACTGTGACATTTGACACTGCTTAAGTATAACTTTCCTCCTGGAGGAAAACCTGCTGGGTTTTGTTGTTGTTTTTTTTTCTTTCTCTTGTGGTGTTGGGGAAGCGGTTTGCACTAGTCTGTTTATATATATAGCAGTTAAGAACAGTTATCCTTCTTGTATTAAATTCTTTTCTTCCTTAAATTTTATAAAGAGTGGCGTGATTATTGTGGAGAAGGCCCCCTCCCCCGCTTGTGGGTAAACATTTTGGTTTTTTTCCCCTCAACCAAGACATATATGTATGCCTTTGAAATCTGTTTTTGTTTGACTGCATGGAAGATGCTGGTTGGCTGTGGTTATCCAACCAGATGTGGAGATGAGTTTTGTTTAGGCCACCTTTTCCAGGCCCCTCTCTGTGTGGCGCAAGCAGTGCTATCCTTAGAAAAGGCTGCTTGGTCATTCAGGATGCTGCCTCACAAGATTGTCGTCTCTGGGGTCAGTCTCAAATGACCAATATATTGAACTGCCTGCATGCAGGGTTGGGTCTGCATCTTCCAGCTACTTCCTATCACCTGCCATTTTTGACCCACACCTGTGTCTTGGTTTGAGGGGAAAAAACCAAAATGTTTACCCACAAGCGGGGGAGGGGGCCTTCTCCAAAATAATCATGCCACTCTTTATCAAATTTAAGAAAAAGGAATTTTAATATAAGAAGGATAACTGTTCTTAACTGCTATATATATAAACAGACTAGTGCAAACTGCTTCCCCAACACCACAAGAGAAAGAAAAACAACAACAACAAAACCCAGCAGGTTTTCCTCCGGGAGGAAAGTTATACTTAAGCAGTGTCAATGTCACAGCCCAGCTGGCTGCGGAGTGAGTTTTCCAGTCCCTCTCCAGCAAGACAGATGAGTGGTGAGCTTTCAGATGAACTCTGTGTCTCTTGTCCCAGATGAAAGAAAAAGAAAGCTGAAAGTGGGAAACTACCACGTGTCCTGCAAAAGCAGCTGCACACCTCTCTCTCCCGGGTCACTGCCCCAGCCGGGGGTGGGCAGGCCGTGACGGTGCAGGCAGTGGTGAGGCTGGAACAGAGGCCGGGATCCCAGATGCAGGCACCAGGAGAAACAGCCGCGGCAAGGAGAAAAAAAAACAGCGTCTCAGCCAGAAGCCCTAACAGTAGCCAGCAGAGCAGCTTCCCTCCTCCGCAGCCACCGCTCCCCGGTGCCAAACTAAAAAGGGAAAGATGTCCCCCAAAACAAAAGAGACAAACCTGCCCCCACCCAAGTGATCAACAGTTAACTACTTCTTTTTGTTAACTGCTGGCATGGGCAGTTAGTGGCAGGGGAGAGAATTTACATAATAATCCCAGACTACAACAACCTGTCACTACAGGGCTTTGCGATGTGGGTGAACCCTTCAAGCCTGCGCAATGCATTTTTTAGGTGAGGCACAGCGTGCACAGAACTGACCACACCCTTTACTCCTGAGGTTCATCTGCCACGGCCTAGCGAGCTTGGATGGTGACAGTGAGTACTTCAGGATGTAGTTTTGTTTAGAGTATCCTTCTCTTTGATGGATGGCCTTACAGGGCTAAACAAGCTCCAACTGCCCGGGTTTGGAATAAGAGTTCTCCTTCTCCTAGGATGGTTGCCAGATCGCTAGCGAGCCCATCCTGCCCGTGGACACACTTTGTCTGACCCTTCAGCTGAGACCTGTCTGGCATGGGAGACCCTGACTGAGACACAAGCCACTGCCAGCATAGCTCTCAACCTTATGAGGGCATGCAAGCTTCTCCCCCATGACAAGGGGGTGTCCCCAGAGAAGGGTCCCAGTACTAAATGCATTACTTTAGGTGTGGCCTCACCATTCCTGAGTATAAAGGGATGATTGCTTCCCTAGTCCTACTAGGAAGTGCTGCACTATTGTTGATACAGGCCACGATGGCATTCTTGGGCATCTGGGAACACTATTGGCTCATGTTTCAGCCAGCTATCAACAAG
Organism: Pithys albifrons albifrons; assembly: GCF_047495875.1. Classification (NCBI taxonomy): domain Eukaryota; kingdom Metazoa; phylum Chordata; class Aves; order Passeriformes; family Thamnophilidae; genus Pithys; species Pithys albifrons. The sequence goes on along the minus strand of NC_092497.1, from coordinate 73,215,506 downwards.
CACCCCCAAGTCCCTTTCTGCTGAAGAGCTCTGAAGCCACTCCTCCCCAGTTCTGCAGAGCTACATGGGGTTGCTGTGACCCAAGTGCAGGACCTGTCACTTTGCATTATTGAATCTCTTATTGAACACACAGCCCATTGATCAAGTCTCTCAAGATCTCCCTGTAAAGTCTTTCTACCCTCAAGCAGATCAGGACTCCTACACAACTTGGTATCATCTGCAATTTACTGATTGCACTCAATCCCCATATTGAAATCATCAGTAAAGGTTGTTCCTCATAGATATTGTCTACAAATACTAGAAAGTTTGTGTAAGTGTCATTTTTAGTTGGGCTATTAAGTATATTCATATGACTTCAATTGAGAGATATGGCCATTTATTGTAGCCAGAAGCCTGCCCTCTCCCCCTTAATTTATTAGTTTTGATGTTACTGGAAATGATATTAAGCTGTGTTCTCATGATCAGTTATTGCACAGTAACTGAACTTTCAAAATGGCCCAATTTCTACCATCAGCTTTGTCAGTTCCATAGCTAACAGAGCCTATTTGTACAGCTTTCCGGCTTCAAATGACTTACATAACACCTTCTCACATTGAATTAAACACTACCTTAAAAGTCTAATCCTTATTTATGATAAGATCCTTTTCACCTCTGTTCAAAAAGTATGTACTCATTTAAATGTCCCTCTACTCCTTGTCAGAGTATAGAGAAGACTTAGCACAAATGAAAATCTATTCCTAAATACACAAAGAGATGAAGTGACTGGTTAATGTATTGAAATCATTTCTTCAACACTGCAGAAGATATGCACTTATATCCCCTTCTACTTAGGTGTCTATTGCTACATGCACATGAACATTTTTTTGAATACTGTTCTTCTTTAAAGAGCTTCCTGCACACTTATCATATAGATCACAAACAATAGCTGAAGGAGACCACTAGCACAATTTTTCCTCATGTCCAAATACAAGTAAGGAAAGTAGTAGAAAATCAATATCATCATTAAGTCAAGGGCACTTTGTAGTGCAGAGCCAAAAGCTGTGTCTTGACCACCTTTACACAGAAAAGCTAGAGAGGTAGAAATCTCTGCTCCTGAAAATCCTAAGCCCTTGTGTCTAGTCAGTCAGAGTTCTCCTGTCAGTACATTTAAACTGTTAAGTGTTTTTGCTGCTGATTTGACTAAAAAAATTACCTGTAAAAATGGTTTGAGTAAATAAGCATTTTTTGGCAATGAGAGACATAAAGAAAAGTGGTAAAAATTAAGTTTACTAAAGTCAGTACAAGTACTTTTTCTGTATCACAGCAAGGAATTCATAATCCTCTAAACTAAAGGGAAGTAGGTGTGCCAAGATCAACACTTGCAGAATTTGGCATTTGCAGAATCAGATAGAAAATATTTCCGACCTAAAAAAATAATTAACATTACAAAGACAAATAGCACAAAATTTCTTAACTTTCCTTCAGTGTTACCAAGTAGGAAGCATACACATGAAGGGAAGTAGTACAAGTGCAGATCTCAATGTGCCATCATCATTGCATTCATTTTTCCAAGAGCTGTGATAAGGACAGAGGGTATACAATCAGCCTAGAAGCATGTTGCCCATGCTGGTATAGACCAGTACCTACTTAGTGGCACAAGGTGCGCAACCCATCCAGGCATCTCCTAGAGATGGATGCCTCTAGAGCAGTGCTTCTCAGAGACATGATCCTGTATATGTTAATTATATATGTGCTTCTCTGCTGTTCTTAAAGGAACTGAGTCTCCAGGCAGATCCAGCTCTTGCTGGATTTCATGTAAAAAGAAGTACTTGAGATTTCAATCCTGTGCTCAAGGGAAGCACACTAGATGTCCAGAATATTTTCTCCTTCAGTTAATGCTGTCAAACCAAACTGGTAGTAAGCTACATACATAATGAGCAAGACCATTCTCAGGAGGCCCCATGAAATGCTAAGGAAAGTCCTTCCATGTTGTCCAATGGGTTTTCGTTGAAGCTTTCTTTCTGCCCACTAAGCTGCAGAAATAACACTGGACAATGAACAGGAATGATTCTTACTATTTTGCGCCAGTCAATTGACTCTCGTTACTGAATGGAAAAGGTTACTGAGGCAATAAGAGACTTCATTCAACTGACACCAGGTTGAAAGTTGAAGAAACCTTTTGTTTCCTAGGGTTATAGAGTTTTTTATTTTAATCATATCATTGCAGCTGCTACCTTATGCTCAACATCACTCATGAAGGACAGAGAAACCTACATGATTAACAAGAGTTAGAGATTTCTGTTACTACTTTTACTTTGTATAGGCTTTCAAGAACATCACTGCAGCTAAAGATCTGTCAGCATTTCCATTAAAAATGAAACTTGCAGAAGTTGATATCTCAACTGTAAAAAATCACTCCAGTCTGCACTTGGGCAAATAAATCCTTAACTGAGGGGCAAATAAATCCTTAATTGAGGGGTAAATCAGGATTCTCTTTTTTCCATTGGTTGGCTATTTTTTGTTTTATTTATTTCATGTATTTAAAAGGAGTTTTGTTTCCTTGAAAGTTAATACAATTCCAGACATAAAGAGAAGCCATTAAGCTGCATTAAAAACTTTGCTTTTTCAGTGAAAGTTTTGCAATAAATATACCTTAGCATTTTAAAAACAAAATAAACCCAGGATAATTATCAGTTTTTAAACATTTGAACATCACAGTTCTATGAAAGCATCTGCACATCAAGGTGCACAACTGAACAACTGGCTAAGTAGCTGCTCATAAAGTGTGTTTATATAACATTTTCAAGTCTTGAATCAATGTAATATTTTAGGCAGCTTCCAAATTTCTTCATCTGATCTTCTGCCTTGCTTAGATATAGAAGACAAATTCTATATAGACATCTCAACATACAGAAGATCATAGAATCAGTTGAGTTGGAAAAGACCTCCAAGATCATCAAGTCCAACCCTTGGTCCACTCCAGTCCATTTACCAGATCATGGCACTCAGTGCCACATCCAATCTCAGTTTAAAAACCTTCAGGGATGGGGAATCCACCACCTCTCTGGGCAGCCCATTCCAATGCCTGATTACTCTCTCTGGAAAGAATGTTTTTCTGATATCCAACTTAAAATTCCCCTGGCAGAGCTTGAGCCCGTGCCCCCTTGTCCTATTGCTGAGTGCCTGGGAGAAGAGATCAACCCCCACCTGGCTAGAACTTCCCTTCAAGTAGTTCTAGACAGTGATGACGTCACCTCTGAGCCTCCTCTTCTCCAGGCTAAACAACCCCAGCTCCCTCAGCCTCTCCCCATAGGACTTATGCTCCAGTCCCTTCACCAGCCTTGTTGTTCTTCTCTGGACCCGCTCCAGCACCTCAATATCCTTTCTGAACTGAGGGACCCAGAACTGAACACAATACTCAAGGTGTGGCCTCACCAATGCAGAGTACAGGGAAAGGATCACTTCCCTGGTCCTGCTATCCATGCTATTTTTGATACAGAACAGGATCCTGGAGTGTATAGGGGATAATGTCCTTCATCAACTGGTAAATGAGCCTATCAGGGGTAAGGCCCCGCTAGACCTACTGTTTACAAACAGAGAGGGGCTGGTAGATGATGTAGTGGTTGGAGGCCGCCTGGGGCATAGTGACCATGAAATAATAGAATTTTCAATACTCAGAGATGCAAGGAGAACCATCATTAAAACCTCTACACTGGACTTCCGGACGGCAGATTTTGGACTACTCAAAAGACTAATTCAGAGTATACACTGGGAAACAGCCCTTGAAAACAAGGGGGTTCAGGAGCGATGGACATGTTTCAAGCAGGAGATTTTGAGTGCACAGGAACAGGCTACACCAGTGTGCTGAAAGGCCAGCCGGAGGGGAAGACAGCCGGCTTGGTTAAATAGGGAGATTCTGAAGGAAATCAGGGATAAAAATACAGTTTACCAACTATGGCAAAAAGGGCTGGCTACTTATGAAAAATTTACGAAGATAGCTATGTCAGGCAGAAAAAAAATCAGGGAAAGAAAAGTGCAATTTGAAGTTGATTTGGCCAATTCTGTTAGGGATAACAAAAAGTCCTTCTATAAATACATTAATAACAAAGATGCAGGTGTATAGTTGAACAGGAAATTACCCCTAGAGTTTTCAAAAAGATTATTACAATAATTACATTATTACAAATTACAAAAAACTTATTATATACCATTTGCATTTTCCATAAGTCACATATATAGCAGACCTACCAGCTCTCTATGGCCATTGTGTGATTGCATTCAATAGCAATTCAGCTTTTCCATTAAATTTACTTTGCAGAACAGGTAGGCAAACTGACAGTAAAATATATATCACCCTAGGAACCCTTGGTTTAGCTCAGACAAATCCTAATTGTTTGTCCTATATGTATGTAATGCCCATTCTATTCTTTCTTTTCTTTTTTCTTTCTTTTTCTTTTCTTTCTCTTTTTCTTTCTTTTTCTTTTTCTTTCTTTTTTCTTTCTTTCTTTCTTTCTTTCTTTCTTTCTTTCTTTCTTTCTTTCTTTCTTTCTTTCTTTCTTTCTTTCTTTCTTTCTCTTTCTTTCTTTTCTTTCTTTCTCTTTCTTTCTTCCTTTCCTTCTTTCCTTCCTTCTTTCTTTCTTTCCTTCCTTCCTTCCACCCTTCCTTCCGCACTTCCGCACTTCCTTCCACACTTCCTTCCGCACTTCTGCACTTCTGCATTTCCTTCCGCACTTGCTTCTGCACTTCCTTCTGCACTTCCTTCCTTCCGCACTTCTTTCCACAGTTACTTCCTTCCGCAGTTACTTCCTTCCATACTTCCACACTTCTGCACTTCCTTACACCACCCCACCCTGTTCTCTGTGTCTCCCGGAGGTTTCTATGTTCACCCGAATGAGTCATCATTGGGAACATTGTCTCTTCCCAGGATGGCACCAGCTGCCCCCTCCGCAGGGGGACTCGGGGACCACGATGGTCCCAGACTCCCTGCCTCTGCACTGCCATGGCAGGAGCTACAGGAACATGCCTGGGTAGCTATTGTTTTTCCGTGGCTGCTGCGGCACAGCCT